>NC_072436.2:35875000-36005000 GCF_028878055.3 Symphalangus syndactylus
TAAATCTTAGTGTGTCAAACAAATACTATAGCATATAGAATAGCATCTGAGTACTTATTAATATTATAGAATTTTAGCAAGATAAATTCCCTAAAGATATCATTATCAACTCAGGAACATTATTTTTAGGCTGTTACATGTCCTTACACCTTTTAAATAACAACCTTAGTTCAGTATGTCAAGATCTGCTAAGGCTGAGCTATTTGGATTAACAGTAATCTCAAATTCTGAGGAATAAAACCTCAAGGTGACCCAATGAGAACATTTACAAAACAAGAACACTTTATTTCATATTGCAAAACTCCCATTGGTCTCCAGAAGTCTCTAATGCACTTTAAACAACTTTCATGGAAACAACTAAACCATGGCACTTTAATAAAGTATTACTTCTGAGATTTGAAGAACCAACTTCTTGAATATCGACCTAAATTCCAATGCCCTGGGGTTGGATCCTTAAACCAGGGGTAAGAGGAGCATAACTCTGCCTAGGAAAGGAACTGTCCTGGGGCAGTGACCTGAAGAGGGACAGTAGTGACCTCAAAGAGACTGCTGTCTCCTAAAACAGCAATGTCCAGTATCATTTTCAAACCAGGCCATGCCCTGTGACAACCAGTGTGGCATCCACATGTCCACAATGTCTCAAAGCAGCTTTTTAATGAAGGATCTGAACTAAAATGCATTTTAAAAGCACACAGTATGGGCCAGGCGCAGTGGCTCACGCCTGTAATCCCGCCACTTTGGGAGGCCGAGGCAGGTGGATCACTTGAGGTCAGGAGTTCGAGACCAGCCTGGCCAACATGGCAAAACCCCGTCTCTACTAAAAATACAAAAAGCAGTTGGGCGTGGTAGCACATACCTGGAATCCCAGCTACTAGGGAGGCTGAGACAGGAGAATTGCTTGAACCCAGAGGGCAGAGATTGCAGTGAGCTGAGATCGCACCACCGCACTCCAGCATGGGTGACAGAGTGAGACTCTGTCTCAAAAAAAAAAAAAAAAAAAAAAAAGCACACAGTATTTGTTGGAATTATAAGAAAAAAACAAGTTTTTTTTCTTGGCAATAATCAAATAAGTGATATAACTGACCACTTGGCTTTTTTTTTAACCCCCGGAAAAGCGTTTTTAAGCAAAGACAATTTCTAGACAAGCTGTGCCCGTGGTCCATCACCTGCCCTGAAACTCAACAGATTCACCCATACAACCAAATGCCACCAAGTCTTTTATGCAAAAAGAGTCTTACCTGTGAAAAGTTCAACCCATTCAATGGATGGCACTGCTCTTCCACCCTTTCTACTGCCCCAGTCTGTTTCCTCAGCCGCTCAGCCTCCTGGGCAAGGAATAGGTCTAAGACAGGCACCCCACGGGACTTAATGGCCACTTCAGTCAGGGAGTTGACCATGAGCATCACCCAGACAGGCCTCTTGCGCTCCCAGTTTCCGGCAATGGCATTGAAGAGGTAGTCTGCGTAGATCCCCTTGTCACGCTGGTCTGGGGTCATCCACAAGGGCATCATGAGCTTGACATACTCCAGGTGGCGCTTGAGGCGGTAGTAGATGTCCCTGGGGAGCACATCTTGGAGGTTCTTGCCGTGCGGCAGCATCTGACAGCTGGTGAGAGCTGAGAAGGTATAGGGGTCTGTGAGATCCAACTCAAAGTACACAAGGCTGCTCTGCCGGAAAGCCTCCTTAGAGTTGTCGGGGATGAAGTCCCAAACTCGGGTGTACGGGACATGGATTGTGCCAAAGAGGTAAGATGGTGGGTCTCGCTTAATGGTCCACAAGAAGGAATTCAACTCACTTTGCTGAAAAGAAAAGAGGTAACATCAAGGTATAATATGGGGGAGAGGGGTGGTCAGGAACCTGTGAGAGGAAATGAATTAGTCACATTTCAAGAGAAAAGATATCAAAGTAGAATTTAGACTTTTGAGTCCATGTAGGTTCACCCGCCGGGACAATCCATGTCCTAAACAGATAGGAGCAAATTATGAAATCAGGGGCTCATTAGGACTCTAGTTTCAACCTTGGCTGTATGTTGGGATCGCCAGGGGATCTTTAAAAGAAGCATCTCTGAGTCCTACCTCCAGAGATTCTGATCTGATTGGTCTGGGACGAGACTCACCTTTTCAGTCAAAAGGGGATGGGACCCCTTTTCAATCAAAATGTTGATTCCAAGATGAGAAAGCAATAGCAGTCACCAGTTTTGAGATTGTGCCATGTCTGCCCTAGCAATGAACTGGGCAAGAGTTAAAGAAGTGAGTCTCAGGGGCCTCCAAGGATATACCTGATACCATCTAAGAGACACCTGAGAAGCCCACTGTCTCCCAAGCAGACCTGATGATCCCTGCTCTTTCAGATCTCAAAACCAACATCCCCAAAGGCAGAGGCTTCAACTCTGGATATGCACTGGAATCACCCACAAAGCTTTTGAAAGTCCAATGCCTGGGTCCCACCCCAGACCAATCACATCAGAATCTCTGGAGATGGAACTCAGAAATGCTACTTTTTTTTTTTTTTGAGACGGAGTCTCACTCTGTTGCCCAGGCTGGAGTGCAGTGGCGCAATCCTGGCTCACTTCACTGCAACCTCAGCCTCCCGGATTTAAGCAATTCTCCTGCCTCAGCCTCCTGAGTAGCTGGGACTACAGGCACTGGCCACCACGCCCAGCTAATTTTTGTATTTTTAGTAGAGACGGGGTTTCACCATATTGGCCAGGCTGGTCTCAAACTCCTGACCTTGTGATCCGCCCACCTCAGCCTCCCAAAGTGCTGGAATTACAGGCGTGAGCCACTGCATCTGGCCACAGAGATGCTACTTTTAAAGCTCCCCTGGTGACCCCAACGTACCGCCAAGGTTGAAACTAGGGTCCTAATGAGCCTATGATTTTACAGTTTGCTCTCGTCCCTTTAGGACGTGGATCGCATTTATTTCTCTCACAAAGCCTTCAGTTTCAATTGCAGAGATCTGGATGACCTCTGCTGGATGGATTCTCTCCAAGCAGTTGCACATGCTGAGCAGCGGTGCATGTTCATCTGAAGCCAGGCCATTTCACTCATGGCCCCTGAGTGTCTCTCATCCTCAACAACTGGCATTTATAACATATCTGCTTATTAAGAGGCACTGTACAAAGAAGTGCAGTGCTCAAGGAATTAGGTGTAAATGGCAGACATACTAGTGACAAGAACAATGTATTAAGAAAGCTGGAAATGTGAAAATCTAGGTTTATAGAAAAAATATATATATTTCGGCCAGGCATGGTGACTCACACCTGTAATCCCAGTACTTTAGAGGCTGAGGCAGGCAGATCACTTGAGCTCAGGAGTTTGAGACCAGCCTGGGCAACACAGCAAAGCCCCATCTCTACAAAAAATACCAAAATTAGTCGGGCATGGTGGTGCATGCCTGTAGTCCCAGCTACTCAAGAGGCTGAGGTGGGAGGATTGCTTGAGCCCATCAGGTTGAGTCTGCAGATCGCACCACTGTGCTTCAGCCTGGGCTACAGAATGAGACTTTGTCTCAGAAAAAGAAAGAGAGAGAGAAGGAAGGACTAGAGGGAGGGAGGGAAAGAGGGAGGGAGAAAGAAATATTTGGAACATATTCCCTTTACTAAAGGATTTGACTTCAGCCTTTTAAGTAACATGCTTCCCTTGGATTATGAAGTTTCTATCTACAAGCAATTTTTATTATTCATGGTAGTTATATTTTATAAAGTTGCCACAAACACAAAATTAGCAAATACTAAACTGTTGTTCCTAGGGGAAACATAGGGTTAAGTTCTTGTTAATAACATTTTCATCAACTGATCAATACATAGCCTTGTTTTATGTGTGCTTCTACTGAAAGGCACCTTATTGGCCAGGCATAGTAGCTCGCGCCTGTAATTCCAGCACTTCAGGAGGCCGAGGCGGGTGGATTGTCTGAGCTCCGGAGTTCGCGATCAGCCTGGGCAACGTGGTGAAACCCTGTCTCCACTAAAACACACAAAATTAGCCAGGCGTGGTGGCCTGTGCCTGTAGTCCCAGGTATTTGGGAGGCTGAGGCAGGAGAATTGCTTGAACCTAGGAGGTGGAGGTTGCAGTGAGCAGAGATAGCGCCACTGCACTCCAGCCTAGGGGACAGAGTGAGACTCCATCTCAAAAAAAAAAAAAAAAAAAAAAAATTTAGGCCGAGCGCAGTGGCTGATGCCTATAATCCCAGCATTTTGGGAGGCCAAGGAGGGTGGATCACTTGAGGTCAGGAGTTCGAGCCTGTCCAACATGATGAAACTCCGCCTCTACTAAAAAGACAAAAATTAGCCGGACGTGGTGGCGAGTGCCTGTAGTCCCAGCTACTCTACTTAGGAGGCTGAGGCAGGAGAATCGCTTGAACCGGGAAGCAGAGGTTTCAGTGAGCCAGGATCCCGCCACTGCACTCCAGCCTGGGCAGCAGCAAGACGCTGTCTCAAAAAAGAAAAAAAAAAATTTAAAAACCATTGATTGTTGAAGTAATATTAACAGATGAATCACGTACAGGGTCCCCATCCCCTAGGCATCCTCTTATGCAGTAATAAGGGCCCCTGGGGTCATTTAAATACTTCAAAAATGAAATGGAAACTACATCTACCAAGAACGCCTGCTAAGGCGAATTAAGCAATCAAATGTCTCACTGTTGGTTAGAATTAGATCAAAAGGGTAGAAGACACTGGGTAACTACAATAGATGCTAATCAAAAGCTGAGATTGACAGTTATGTCTTTGGTTAATTGTAAACAGGTAAGAAGTATTACCTACAAATAGGTAGAGGCAGCCTTCAAAGAGTAATTTTAGTTTATTTGTTCATTTAGAGGTCTGGCTCATGAAATGTCTGGGTACCACTGACCTATATAAGAGATCTAATTGCACAATATCCAGGCAGTCTACCCAAGAACTTCTACATGGTTTCCAACTGGGAGACACAGCAAACAAGCTGAAATGTTATTATTAAACCCATGGACACCTGTTTCATTGTCATCTATCAGGACACCATCATGTTAAACAAATATGTTCCCAGGAAAACCAAACCCATACTGCAGGATAATGGAGGGGTGGAGTTCGTTTTGGTTCGGTTTTGGTTTGTTTTTATCCAATACACTTAACCTGCCTAAGGTCCCCATCCTACCTCAAAATACCTGCATTTCTCTTCAGAAGCAGTTCTGTTCAATATGCATCCATTTTCATTTTATTATTTATTTATTGTTGCCTTTTCAACTATTACTGGTCTAGAAATAAGGTCACTGTATGATCTTTTCACTGAAAACTGCTTAAATTTCAAAAACACACACACACACACACACACATCCACATGTCTGGCCTCTAGCCATGTAATGACGGTACCGATGCTAACAGCAGCTGTTCACTATGTGCCAGGCTCCACCCAAGCATTTCGCATGGACTGTCCCACTGCCTGCATTCAACACAATTATTTCTGCTGAGCCTACCATGTGCCAGACACTGTTCTAGGCACCAAGAATACAACAGTGCTGTGGAGAACGTGTAAGCTGGCGTTAAGTCTTTCAGCCTGGAGGAGGCCAAGAAGTAACTTTCTTCTGGTGTCCCAAATCTGGGTTCATCTGACACCAGCCGCCTCCACCATGCCACCTAAGTTGGACCCTGACGAGATCAAAGTTGTATACCTGAGTTGCACCAGGGGTGAAGTCAATGCCTCGTCTGTGCTAGCCCCCAAGATCAGCCCCTCTGTGTCTGTCTCCAAAAAAGGTTAGTGATGACATTGCCAAGCCAACCAGTGACTGGAGGGGTCTGAGGACTACAGTGAAACTGACCATTCAGAACAGACAGGCCCAGATTGAGGTGGTACCTTCTGCTTCTGCCCTGATCATCGAAGCCTTCAGGAAACCACCAAGAGACAGAAAGAAACAGGAGAACATTAAAAGCAGTGGAAATATCACTTTTGATGAAGTCATCAACATTGCTCAACAGATGCAGCACCAATCTTTAGCCAGAGAACTTTCTGGAACCATTAAAGAGATCCTGGGGACTTCCCAGTCTGTGGGCTGAATCTTGATGGCTGCCACACTCATGACATCAACAATGGTGCAGTGGAATGCCCAGCTAGTTAAGAAGCACAAAGGAAAACATTTCAATAAAGGATCATTTGACAACAAAAACCACAAAAAGAACATGTAAGCCAGAAAAGGGACAGTGAGTACTGTGGCACAGGGTTCCAGGGATGATCTTAAGTAGGGGGACCAGAAAAGTCACTGAATGTCTAGAAAGACATCTAAGCCTTGCCATGAAGGAGACGAGGGGCCCACTATGGGGATATCTAAGAGAAGAGCATTCTCTCCAGGAGGCAGAAACAGCAGTGCAAAGGCCCTGAGGCAGGGAGGGCCTCCATGTACTGGAAGACCAGCAAGGAGGCCAGCACGACAGAGGGGGATAGCTGAACAGGAAATCAGGAGGCAGAGGTCAGAGAGGTGAGTGAGGCCAAGCCATGCAGGGTCAGTAGGCCCCTGGAAAGGCCCCAGGAAGGGCTTAGGCTTTCCACTGAGTCAGATGGGAGCTAGCCCAGGTTTTTGAGAGAGGAGTGACATCAGCTGACAGTGTGTTCAAAGGATCACCTTGGAGGCTGGGATGAATAGAGGGATGAGGGCAGGCACAAGTAGGTCAGTTAGGACATTACCAAAATAATCAAAGTGGGAGTGACAGGATTGATGGGAAGTGATCAAATTCCAGATGTAGTTAGAAAACAGGATTTGCTGGCCGGCACGGTGCCTCATGCCTGTAATCCCAACACTTTGGGAAGGTTGAGCCCAAAAGTTTGAGATCAGCCTGGACAACATAGCAAGACCCTGTCTCTACAAAATATTTAAAAATAAGCCAGGCATGGTGGCAGGCACCTCCGGTCCCAGCTACTTAGGAGGTTGAGGTAGGAAGATGGTTTGAGCCTTGGAGGATGAGGCTGCAGTGAGCTATGATTGCACCACTGCACTCCAGCCTGGGCAACAGAGTGAGACCCTATCTCAAAATTTAAAAAAAAAAGAAAGAAAAGAAAACAGGACTTGCTGATGAAAGGATGAGGTTATCATTAACAGATATGCAGAAGGACGGGGGTGAAACAGGATTACAGGGGAAGGTCAGAAATTTGGTTTTGAATCTGTCCAGTTGACATGTCAAGCACACAACCTAGTGCCAAGGTCCAGGTGGTGGGTGAATATGTAAGTCTGGAGCTTGGGAGAGGCCTGAGTCAGAGATGAAGATGAGGGCATCATCACCATGTAGATGTTCTTTAAAGCCATGGGACTAGATAAGGTCTCCAACAGGATGTCCACAGGAGAAAAGTTCTAGGAAGAGACTCAGGGCCCTCTCACCCTAAGAAGTCTGGGAAAGAAGAGCAGCTAGCAAGGGAGAATGAGAAGTGGCCAGCAAGGTTGCTGGGAAAATCAGAAGAGTAGGAGGCCGATTGGAGAAAGTTCACCAAGGAGCAGAAAGTGGGTTAAATGTGGATGGTAGGCCAAAGAAATCAAGAATTTGAGAACTGACCTCTGGATTGAGCAACACTGAAGTCACTAGGGACTCAGACAAGAACAGTTTTAGTGCTACGGTGGGAGTAAAAATATGCCCCGTGCTAAGTGGTGGACAGGTAGGCTGGCTCCCGAGTCCAGGCTTTTAAACACCATATTTATGCAGCCTTAACATGCAATAGACTTTACTTGTGATTCAGAGTCATATCTTTTTTCAGTTAATACCCTGCTAGTTGTATTGTTGCTTAGGAGCGCCACCTGATTCCAAATCTAGAAAGGCTCTGTCCAGCTCATCTTCTCCATCCCAGATGACTGCCCAGATAAATACCACACTGACCTTGTTACATCCTCACGTGCCACCTTTCCCATCTTCTCTTTTCAAGATAACACAGCTCAGGGGCTTTTCTGCTTTTTTATGCCAAGGGCTGTATCTTATTCACCTTCATATTCCCAAACACTGAAATACTTACCATATACTACTACATAGGAGCTCAAAAAGAGCTTTTTTAAAGAAATGATTCTTATCATGTACAATTTCTTCAATACCTACAGTTCTGTTCTGACCAAGCAGGGCACCCGGATTCCCACTGTGTGCACCAATAACCATTCCTGTGGAACACTGATCCTGCCCTACCAGACATGTCTTCAGCAGGGCACAGGCTGAAAGAAGTCTTCAGGACTCTTCTTTACCTTACCTTGCCCACTGGTGAGCCCCCGGACCCTTGCACTTACTGTACTGGTGCAACTGCCTCTGCCTCTCTCATACTGATATCCTCAGGGTAGGGCTATTTATCTCTACAAAAAAAAAAAAAAACCTCCACTACCCTATTTCACTGTTAAAATATATGGCAATTAGAAGCAGCCATAGATTTTAACATTAGGATATTTTAAAAGAAAAAAGAAACTGAACCACTATTAACATGTCCCTTCTAACTTGTTGCAACTGTTCCCAGAAGGAAAAGACAGCCGGGCATGGTGGTTCATGCCTGTAATCCCAAGACTTTGGGAAGCTGAGGCAGGAGGACCATTTGAGGCCTGGAGTTCAAGGTTACAGTGAGCTATGATCACGACACTGCCCTCCATCCTGGGTGACAGAGCAGGTCTCTATCTCAAAAAAGAAAAAAAAGAGAGAGAAAACATGGCCATGGGTGACTGAGACACAGAAGCTACAAGCTTCTGAATCAAACTGAGATTTTAACAGACACCTGTGTAGTCCATCCAGTGAAAAAGAACAAGGCACAACGACAACTGCATATTGCAAGCTAACTCCGTAACACCCAGCACACCCTCAGCTCCTCCCATCCTAGCATCCCTGGACCTGCAATAACTGCACTTTTCCAAGATTACTCTTCAGCAGACCAGCCACAATGAAGCTGGCTTTACATTATCCTTTTCATTCAACAAATATTTTTGGAGCATCTGCTATGACAAGGCACTCTTCTGGATACTGGGGATGCAGAGGCAAACAAAACAGATAAAAATCTCTACCCTTATGAAGATGACATAGGGGAAGGGGCAGCAATAAACAAAAATTTTTATCAGATGGTGATTAAGTGCTACAAATAAAAATAAAGCAGGGAAGGCAAATGGTAGTGGTGGCAGCAGTTGATGTCACCTTTACCAGAGTAATCAGGAAGAAACTCATTGAGAGACACTTGAGCCAAAGCCAGATGGAGGTAAGGGAGCAAGCCTGTGGATAAATGAGGGGAGAACGTTCCAGGGGGAAGAAAGAGCAAGTATAAAAGGCATCAGGCTGGGCACGGTGGCTCATGCCTATAATCCCAGCACTTTGGGAGGCTGAGGTGGGTGGATCATGAGGTCAGGAGTTCGAGACCAGCCTGCTCAAGATAGTGAAACCCCATCTCTACTAAAAATACAACAATTAGCCGGGCTTGGTGGTGGGTGCCTGTAATCCCAGCTACTCAGGAGGCTGAGGCAGGAGAATCACTTGAACCCTGGAGGCAGAGGTTGCAGTGAGCCAATGTAGCACCACTGCACTCTAGCCTGGGTGACAGACAGAGCAAGACTGTGTCTCAAAAAAAAAAAAAAGGCATCAGGCAGGAATAGGAAAGAACACTAAGAGTTCTGTTTGAAAAGAAAGAGACTCAACCTGCTTGGTGCTCAGGGTAAACCCTGCAGTGTCTAGGGGCCAATCTGGGCTCAGAAGACCTCTCTAATGATTAACCAACCATGAAAACCAAAACAGCTCTCCTACAATCCTGCAGAATCCTACAGGGGCTGCTGCACTGGATTAGAGGCTGGATCCCAGGACTTCCACTCTAGAATCACAAGACCCCAACCCACTGAGGGACCCAACCACAATGCCCTTGCAGCATGTGGGTCAGACAAACAGCATGCGTGCCACTGATTGGCCTTCCCAATTCCGCAGGGGGTAAGACAGAGTTTGCCCACAGAATAGAATAGCAATTCTCAAAGTATGGTCCAGGGACTGGTGGGTGTCCCCAAGAGCCTTTCAGGGAATCTATAAGATCAACTGTTTTCATAAAACTAAGATATTTTCCTTTCACCCTCATTTCCTCACAAGGTACTGTAGAATTTTCTGGAGGCTACGTGTGTGATGAGGTCACTGCTCTGATGGCTAATCGAATGTGGGCTATGTTGTGTTTTACTACTATCTACCCAAGCTGGAGGGCAGTGGCGCAATCACACCTCACTGGCCTCCACTCCCAGGCTCAAGGTTTCCTTCCATCTCAGCCTCTGGAGTAGCTGAGACTGCAGGCACATGTCTGCAAAAAAAAAAAATTACGCTGGTAATTTTTTTTATTTTTTTGTAGAGACGAAGATCTCGCCACGTTGGCCAGGCTGGTCTGCAACTCCTGGTCTCAAGTGATCCACCGCCTTGGCCTCCCAAAGTGCTGGGATTACAGGAGTGAGCCACCATGCCGGGCTTCTTTGATAATTTTTTGTAATGTAAAGGAGTCCTGAGACCAAAAGGTAGGTCGACCGATGGAATAGAGGACTCATAAAGGCAGATTCTAAAGGAGAGAGACTTTATCCAGACTCACTTGTCATAATTACCAGTTGGTAATAGGTTTTGCAGAAGTGAAAGGCAACGTGCTTTCTTGTGAGGAGATGGACTCCTGCCTTGTCTAACAAGCACGAAGCGGCCACACCGCAACAGAGTTTGAAACCATGCCTGGTGCAGACTCCCCTCTCCAGCTGCCGCGCCTCCTGCCTTGGTAGAGGGCCGTCCGCAGCCCCGCGACGCCTTAGAGAGGCAAACACCGTGCGTCTTCCCAGTCCGGAGCTCCAGGATCGGCTCTATTTGGCCGTCCTCTGCTTTGCTGCAGTTGGGATGAGGAATAAAATTGCGAATGGCCAGGGGTGGAGACAGACCGGGGAGCTGAGCAGGTGTCATCAAAGGTGGGCCTCTAAATTCCAGCCGACACTCCCTCAACCCATCCCCACCCCCCCACCCCCGCGTCGCGGGCGCACCAGAAGGATAAGCCTGGCATGGCCCTCTCCAGAGCCAGGGACGCACAGAGATCAAACCCACCGGAACAAATGCGCGAAATTCAACCTATGCCGCACTCAGAAGAGAGGGACTCAAGAACCACAGAAAATTCTGAGTGTAGGAAAACTGACCAGAGAAGGAAATATTCATCTCGAAAGAGGTCCAGCCTCGGAGACGCAAGACCTGTCCGCTATAGAGCTGTGTTGACTCGGGCAGGTCACTGAGCCTCCCTTACCTGGGTTTCCCTCACCCGCAAAACGCTGATGCGAACATCTAAAGCGCCCGGCTGGACACGCAAGGACACGCAAGGCTTAGACAGTGGTCACTCCGCGAACGCACTCTGTGACCTGGAGCACACAGGTCCCCCGCTGAGTGTCAGTTTCCCAGATCGGTAAATCAAGGGAAATGGCTTCAACTCCCTAAAGTCCCTTCAAATTCAGGCACTGAACATATAAAGGTTAAGCCAAGCAGCTTCAGGGCGCTGTTAATATTTTGATAAGAGCAGGTGAAATTAAACTCTTAAGGAAGAGAGGGAAGAAGAAACTTCAAATAAATGTGCCCAAGTTCCTGCTCCGCTACGCCCTGGCGGATCTGTCCCCCGAAAGCTCGCGAAAATGGCTGGCGAGACCCCAGAGGCCCTCCCGGACGCTGGCGGAGGGCAAAGGCCAGGGCACTGAGTCGCTTGGAGCCTGCGGGCTGCGCCCCCGCAGGAAAGGGGAACCCGAGGGCACGGAGAGGAGAGCCAGCAAGAAGCGCCGCGGTGCTAGGTGAAAGCCCAGCCGCGTAAGTCGGCTCGGGGTCCGAAAGCGCTGCTTCGCGGGGTTCGGAGGGAAACCATCCCAAGGAGATGCAGAGAGGCCGGCTCTCCAGCACCCGACGCGCGCCTTACTTGGGGCTTGAGCTCGCAGTTGGCGGCGCCGGGCACCCTGCGCCGCGAAGCTGCGCCCGTGGGCAGGAGGCAGAGGGTCTGCAGCAGGAACCAGCTCCAGGGACTCATCCTCCTCACGGCGGCTCCGAGGCCCGGAACGCAGAGGGAAGGAGTAGGGCAGAGGTGGCCGCCCGCCCTACTTAGCCGGGGCCGCGGGGCCGCCTCCGGGCGGGGCTGGGGTAAGCCCCGCAGCAGCCGCCACGTGGGTCCGGGCCCCGACCTCCCTCCCCCCACCCCACCCCCGCAGGTCAGCCCCGCGCCTAGGTGGCCGCGAAGTCCCGAACCGCGTTTCTCCCGCCCAAACCCTGCCGGGGCCGCCGCCCACCTCGTGTGACCACAAGAGGGGAAAGGTGAAGTTCCAGCGCTGTCCTAAATTCAACCTAAAATCGCATTGGTTCCTGCTTTTACGTCTGTGCTTATGCTGCCAATTTTGAGGGGAGGGTGCCTCTTGATTGAAAGAGGCAGACAAAATAAACAAATGAAAGGCTATCTATAAAGGAAAGTTCATTTAAACAAAGGAAATCTCATGGAAGTTTTGAATGTAAAAGAGAGAGGGGAATTGTCAGTGTGTGCATCCACTGAAAATCCAGGACCACAAAAGCCGGCACTCCATTAAGAGCCTCTTAATGGATGTTTAGGAATAATATTAAGGATGTTAACACCGAACTCAGAGGATGGCCGCAAGGATTAAAAGAGGAAATTTATGAGAAACACCTTGATTGGCGCACGTAGCAAGGCTGCAAACTGCAGTCGCTCCCTTTCGGCTCCAAAACCCCACTGAGGATTTTTCACAGCATTGGTCCATCAGGAAGAAAAAAAGAAATTATGAAAGCAAGTAGCCGTGCCCCGCCTGCCGCACCTCCTACCTGAGCGCACTTTACCACCACCTTTTAAAGTCCAGATGTCTGCGCGATTAACTTCGGAGTGGTGTTCGCAGGAGCATTTGTCGCAGTGGTCTTTAATTGCTTTAAGTCGCTGTCCGTTTTGAGAATCTGATAACTGGACGATCTCCTAGGGAAAAAGAAAAAAACGGGGGGCAGATTTGCATACAATGCGGGGAGAGGTCTTGTGAAGCCCGTTTCCAACTTTCCCGTAAAGAACCCCTGGCTTTGAAGAGCCAAGTCTTTCGAGATTTAACTCCACCAACATTTAGAGTTCAGATGTTTTTGTTAAATCGCTAACTTTTTTCTAAGTTTGAGTGGGGATTTCCTTTCTGGAGTTGACTGTCTCCTGTCTTCAGATGACTGCCCCATGTCAGCCCGGCGGCAATCGTTAGTCTCCAGGCCAACCCAGGACGCTGCTTTTTGGCGTTTTCAGGCACCAGCGCTGCCACCTGCTGGCAAAAACGTTCTCTTTCAGTTGTCGGGGAAAAGCAAAAAGTATCAAGAATGTAAGTTGCCCTGAGCTAAGATAGAACCACTGCACTCCAGCCTGGGCCACAAAGTGAGACCCTGTCTCTTATTAAAAAAAAACAAAACAAAAAAAAAAAACTCGAAAGGATGTAATTACCTATTATTTCATGTTATCTCTCCCACTCCAAATGAATCAATCCCTGTGACCAGAGAGAAGCCCAGCTTCTCTCTGAGCTGGGCTTCTCTCTGGCTACACAAAACATGGCTGAATTTGTTCATTTTCTCCTGTTGTTTGTCTCTCTTTTATTTCGTTGGTTTCTGCTCTTACTTTTGTTATTTCCTTCTGTTTGTTTACTTTTGTGTTTATTTGCTTTTTTTCTGGCTTCTTAAGGTGGTACCTTAAGTCATTGACTTTAAGCCTTCTTGCTTTTGTAATATAAGCATTTAAAGCTATAAATTTCCCTATAAGCACTGCTTTAGCTACATCACCCAAATTTTGAAAAACTGTATTTCATTATCTTTCATTATCTACTTTCCCTGGTGATTTTCTTCTTTGCCCGTGGATTACTTAGAAGTAGGTTGATTGATTTCCAAATTATGGAATTTTCCTAAATATTAGGTTGGTGCAAAAGTACTTGTGGTTTTTGCAATATCAGTAGATTTATAATCCAATTCCATTATAATCAGAAAACATACTCTGTATGATTTTGATTATTTTGAATTTATTGGGACTTGTTTTATGGCTCAGCATATGGTCAGATACTGAGTATGAAATATCATATCCATATCCAAAGTAGCTAGATAATTTTGTTTGGTTCTGACATTTTTTTAATGAAGTGTTTTTTTGTTGTTGTTTTGTTTTGTTTTCTCTTAGCCAGACCCATCATCAAGTAGGATTTATTCTGTAAGACACTCAGTGTCTGAACATTCTGTAGAATCACATCTACTCTACCTACATGTTTCCACAGACATTCCTAAGTCAACTATCATCCCGCAGTGCTGACCCAGACCTTGTGACAGGCTGACATGGCCTGGTCCTCACTTGCCTTATACAGACATCTGGGTTGCAGGCCTTTCTGCCTTTCTCCTCCTGGTTAGGAAGGAGATGTTAAATGTACCCATGGCCTCCTCTCTGCTTATCTGCAGAGTTTCTGTATCAAGTTTAGCTCCTTAATTTCAGCTTTGTTGCTGGACCATACCTCTGGCTGCCCATTGCCAGAGCCCTGAATTGCTTCTGAACCTTCCCCTGGTCCTTTCTCTTTCCCCTTTCATGTATGGTTGATATCCTTGGCAACCCTCCTATATTAGTCCATTTTGTGCTGCTATAGAAGAATACCACAGACTGGGTCATTTATAAAGAACAGAAATGTATTTCCTTACAGTTCTAGAGGCTGGGAAATCTGAGATCAAGGTGCCTAGCGTCTGGCAAGGGCCTCCTTACTGCATCATCCCACTGTGGAAGGTGAGAGGACAAGAGAGCGAGAAAGAAAGAGAAATCGAGATCGAGAGCTAAAGTCATCCTCAAGCTATTCATGAGGTCATGAGGGTAAAGCCCTCCAATGTGCCGCAGCTCCCAACACTGTTGCATTAGGGATTAAGTTTCCAATACATGCTTTCGGAGGACACCTTCAAAGTATAGCATCCGCTTAGGTCCACCTACTCTTAAGTGCTTCTTTTGTGCCCCTAGTAATGACTTTCTGAATTTACACAAACTTGTTGAGGCTTGTCCCCTTCATAGCAGTACCTGAGAAAATTATACTGCGGATACCTTTTTGCTCTTTCCTCAAAATCAGATTTACCCTGAAAAATAAAGTTTTCAGAGTATGCAGAGGATTTGCTACGGCTTCAGCAACACTTCTGTGCCTTCACTCTGCCTTTTTCTACCTGGCTTGGCTGACCTGCAGCCATCCACAGATTTCCCAAGGTGATCGGGACATCAGAGGTGTGGTGGCAGGTCCCCTTGATTCTGCCTCCTGATATTCACACTTATGTTTCATACCCTGTCCTTTATTGTAACCAGAACCTGAGACTTGCTTCTAACAATGAAATATGGCAAAGGTCATGGGCAGTGCTGTGATTACTTGTACATGACTACATAAGCATGTACTGCCAGTCTTGCTAAAGTGTCTCTCTCCATTGCTATCTTTCCCAGCCTCCAGAACTGTAAGGAAATGCATTCCGTTCTTTATAAATGACCCAGTCTGTGGTATTCTTCTATAGCAGCACAAAATGGACTAATATGGGAGAGTTGCCAAGAATATCAACCATACATGAAAGGGGAAAGAGAAAGGACCAGGGGAAGGTTCAGAAGCAATGAAAGTCTCTCTCTCAAAAAAAAAAAAAAAAAAAAAAAGAAAGTCTCTCTCTCCATTGCTTAGCAAGTTGCCATGAGTCCTACAGCCATGAAGACATGAATTCTGCCAACAACCTAAGTGAGCTCAGGAGCCGATCCCTCTCCAGTTGAGCCTCCGATGAAAATCCAGTCCTAGCCAACAACACCCTGACTGTAGCCTTGTGAGACCCTAAGCAGAGGACTCAATTAAGCTCTGTCTGCACTCCTGATCCAAAGCAACTGGGAAAATAAATGTGTGCTGTTTTAAGCCACCGAGTTTGTGGTAATTTGTTGCAGCAGCAATGGATAACTAATACACCAGGGGAAGTGGGATGCTAAGCACATTCCCAAGAGTTCCAGCGTGGTGCTCAACCAGCAGGCTGCGTCCGTCCTCAAGGTGAGCAGTCGAAGACCTAAGCTGATGGAGGTGTGGAAACACCTACTCCCTCCACTGCCAGGTGTGCAGACTCTGTGCATTCTTGGAAAGGGGCTGAATGTTGCCACACTCCCTCGCCCACCCAGTGTTGGCACAAGAATTTCTAAGTAGGAAAGAGTGGCAAGTATGCCAAAGCTGCATTTGCTTTGCAGCACACTGCTTGTACCAGATTGTGAAAAAGAGAAAACATCCCTGGACAGCTGGGAGCTGGTCTGGTTTTATCAGTCAGGCCTTGGTGTTGCTACAAGCTGGCCTGGCACCCACAGCTAAGCCATGGTGTTCTCCTGTTGAACATAAACAATTTCACAGAGCATCAACATCAGACAAGGCCACTCTGTGATGAATGAAGATGAAAGCAAAACCCCTCCATAATCACATCTCAACACAGACAAATCATGAACATTGGCCAAGTCACAAGAAAGGGTGTCCAGTCATCCGCCTCTTCTGACTAAGGAGTGATGGCTGCTCCTTTACCAAGGCCAGCTTTCACCTCCATTCATTTCTCCCACCTCATAGATGAGATATGTTAAGATTCTATTTGGGGATGAATTATGATCCCCCAAAATTCATACATTAATGCCCTAACCCCTAGTGCTTCAGAATGTCACTGTATTTGAAGATAAAGTCTTTAAATAGATGGTTAAGTTAAAATTAGACTGTAAGGATGGGCCCTAATCCAATCTGACTGGTGTCCTTATAAAAAGAGGAAATTTGAGCAGGTGTGGTGGCTCATACCTGTAATCATTGCACTCTGGGAGGCCAAGGCAGAAAGATGGCTTGAGCCCAGGAGTTCGAGATCGGCCTGGGCAACAAAGGGAGACACTGTCTCTACAAAAAAAAAAAAAATTAGCCTGGCATGGTAGCGCATGAATGAGTTCCCAGCTACTCAGGAGGCTGAGGCTGGAGGATCCCTTGTGCCTGGGAGATCAAGACTGGAGTGAACCACAGTCTCCACTGTACTTCAGCCTGTGCAGCAGAGTGAGGCCCTGTCTCAAAAAAAAAAAAAAAAAAAGAGAACAGCATGGACATGCACACACAGAGGGGCAACCATGTCAGTACACAGAAAGAAGGAAGTCATCTGCAAGCCAAGGAGCGAGGCCTGGGAGAAGAGACCTGCCAACACTTTGATCTCAGACTTGCAGCATCAAGAACTGTAAGAAAATAAACTTCTGGGCTGGGCACGGTGGCTCACGCCTATAATCCCAGCACTTTGGGAGCCCAAGGCAGGCAGATCACCTGAGGTAAGGAGTTGGAGACCAGCCTGACCAAAATGGTGAAACCCCATCTCTACTAAAAACACAAAAGTTAGCCAGGGTGGTGGCATGCACCTGTAATCTCAGCTACTCAGGAGGCTGAGGCAGGAGAATCACTTGAACCCAGGAGGCAGAGGTTACATTGAGCCAAGATTGCGCCACTGCACTCCAGCCTGGGCAACAGAGCAAGGCTCTGTCTCAAAAAAAGAAAAGAAATTTCTGTTGTTTAAGCCACCCAGTCTGGGGTATTTTTTATGGCATCCCAAGCTGACTAATACTTGATAGCACCCAACCCAGAGCAAATCCCCACTTCCTTGAACTCTCCCCTAAATCACCTGACAAGTCCAAATCCTTTAACAAGCCCTCCTAACACCTTCTTCCTGATATGCCCTACAATTCCCCAAAATATGAGAAAATTTGGACACACGAAATACACACATCAAGAGAATTCTCCCTCATCGCAAAGAGCAGTAAATCCAACTAATGCAATTTCAAGTGTGTCCCTGGTGGTCTATGGCTGAAGGGCATTGATAATTGTATGTCTACTTAAGAGTGACGTTGGCCAGCCCCCATGCCATCCTTGTGCTTCCACTGGTCTCCTGCCCCTCCCCGCCCTGCATATGCGTCACAAGGTGACACTATGCTAGGTGAATGCTAACTTGCTCATAGAAGCCTGGTGCAATGCTGGTGCCTGTACAAAGAAGTCCTGACTGAAAGAGCTTCATAATATGTCAAGATGAACTAGGTCCTCCCAGGAGGGCACAGGAAAAACAATGGGTGGTCGCTATTCAGCTAGCTTCAGGTTTTTGCCTCGCTATTTGGGAGACACCAGCAGAAGGAAAGAGCTGAATTGCTGGACATTGGAAGAAAAAGGGTTTTTTACCAGAGAGGGACAGAAGGGTGAGGAAGCTAGAGGCAAGGAGACTGGAGACAACCATGAAGGGGAAAGACAGCAGAGATGTTGACAAGGGGGTTTTGTGATGGCTTACTGTTGAAAATTTTCAAGAAATTTCCAGTGATATTTAAATTACACACCATTCCTTTAGAGGTGGGTTTTAGATCTCTGACAGTTGGCATATGGCTTCACTGTGGGCACAGAGAAGACAGAAGGCCTTCCAAAGGGGGCCCAGCCACACACAAGTGACAATGAGCTAAACATCTAGTTTTCACTATGAATAAACAAGTAAATAAAACTAGGAAATTTTTCTAAAAGTGATCTGAATGATCGGTGAGTTCTTACAAGACAGGAGAGCGATTGTTCTATAAAATCTTTAAAAACTCTAACTTGCAGCCAGTCATGGTGTCTCACGCCTGTAATCCCAGCACTTTGGGAGGCCGAGGCGGGCAGATCACCTGAGGTCAGGAGTTCGAGACCAGCCTGGCCAACATGGCAAAACCCCGTCTCTACTAAAAATACAAAAAAAAAATTAACTGGGCGTGGTGGTACATGCCTGTAATCCCAGCTACTCAGGAGACTGAGGCGGGAGAATCGCTTGAACCCAGGAGGCAGAGGTTGTGGTGAACCAAGATCGCGCCATTTCACTCCAGCCTGGGTGATAGAGTGAGACTCCATCTCAAAAAAAAAAAAGCTCTAACTTGCTATCCAATGCATATCCTGCATCTTTTCTAGAAACTGCTTCATTCATTTATGCAACACCCTTATCGAATACCTGAACAGTTCAGTGCCAAGTGAGGATTTATAAAGATGACTGTGGCTGGGTGCAGTGGCTCCCTCCTATAATCCTAATGCTTTGGGAGGCTGAGGCACGCAGATCTCCTGAGGTCAGTAGTTCAAGACCAGCCTGACCAACATGGTGAAACCCCGTCTCTACTAAAATTACAAAAATTAGCGGGGTGTGGTGGCATATGCCTGTAGTCCCAGCTACTCAGGAGGCTGAGGCAGGAGAATCGTTGAACCCAGGAGGCAGAGGTTTCAATGAGCCAAGATCACGCCACTGTACTCCAGCCTGGGCAACAGATAGAGACTATCTCAAAAAAAAAAAAAAAAAAAAAGTGACTGTGACAGGCATGACTCCTGGCCCCACGGAGCTTTCTATGAAGAGCTGTTATTGCTGGTTGCACATTAGAATCACCCGGAGAGCTTTTACAATGACCAAAACCTGGGCCTCACCCTGATTAACTAACTCAGAATTTCTGGGGGCGGGTGTGGCCCCAGCATCAGCATCCTTAAAGCTGCCCTGGCATTTCTAATATGCAGCCAAGATTGAGAGACAGAAATTTCACAAAAAGGAAATTACAGGATGGTAGTGTGGGTGGTGTGATGAGGGTCCATGACAGCCCATGATCCCACCGTCATTCTAGGGAGAGTTTCTACAGGAATGTCAACTAAACAGAAGCCTCAGATCTGCGTAAGAGTTAACCAGAAAGCAGCATTCCAGCAAGAAAGAACAGCAGAGACAAAGGCCTTGAGGCATGAGAGAGAGTTCGCTGTGTTCATGGAACTCGGTCTTGTTGCACATAGATCAAGGCAGTTGAGGGTAAGCCAGAGAGATAGCAGGAGCTGGAAGTGAAGGGCCCCAGAGCTGAGATGAGGAGTTTGGCCCATATCTTGAAGACGTGGCAGAGCCATCAAAGTGTTTTAAGCAGAGGAATTGTGTAATCATACATACACTTTAGAGAGATCACTCAGACAGCAGCACGGAAGGGAAACTGGAGAAAGTGAAAGCGGAAGTGGTGAGACAGTGAGGGGACACGATAGGGACCTGCACCAGGCTCTGGCGGGCGTCAAAGAGAAGTGCTATCATAAAAGTAAAATCTTGGCCGGGCGCGGTGGCTCAAGCCTGTAATCCCAGCACTTTGGGAGGCCGAAGCGGGCGGATCACGAGATCAGGAGATCGAGACCATCCTGGCTAACACGGTGAAACCCCGTCTCTACTAAAAATACAAAAAATTAGCCGGGCGAGGTGGCGGGCGCCTGTAGTCCCAGCTATGCGGGAAGCTGAGGCAGGAGAATGGCGTGAACCCCGGGGGGCGGAGCCTGCAGTGAGCTGAGATCGCGCCACTGCACTCCAGCCTGGGTGAAAGAGTGAGACTTCTTCTCAAAAAAAAAGAAAAAAAAGTAAAATCCACCGCACTTGGAGGTTAATTGGATGTAGGGAAGAGGGAGAACAAGAAACTTTCTGGAATTAGCACCCAGAAGGGGCCTCTAGACCACACCCTCTGCCTCAACTCCACAGCCACAGTGCTGGTGGTGATGGAGGGTGAATACTCATAAGACCCCCAGTTTCATCAGCATTTCAATGGTCCTTCAGGCAACGAGAGAAGCAGGGGGAAAGGGAGTCTATCTCTCACTTCCTCCAAGATTAGGAATATCAGCTTCTAGATCCCCCAGACTCTTTGACCCCAGCCTACCCCTGAAGTCTCTTGAACTCCCGCTGTCCTCTAGTCTTGCCTGCCTTTAGATGAGTATCACCATCTCAGGGAGTTTCCTTTTGTCCTGAGCACTGTGAAGAGGACTTGGGCCCCGGAAGCAGACAGAACTGGAGTCGCATCTTGTCTGTGCCACTTACTAGCTGTGTGATCTTAGGTAAGTCACATAACATCTCTGAACTTTATCTTCTTCATCTGCAAAATGGGAATCAGAATATTTGTCTTGCAGGGATGTTGTAAAGACTATAACTAACGTGATATATAAAGAGTCAAGCAGAATATATAAAAATTGACAAAATATAATACACATAATGTAGAAAGCTCCTAATTTTTAAAAAAGAGAAAGAAAAAGGGTTATCAGGCTATTTGGGAAATCGGCAGAGATCATAAAAAAACAAAAAAAAAGAGAGAGAGGAGTAAGAGGAGAAAGAAAAGGGGGGAAAGAAGAAAATGAGAGAAAGAAGGAGAAATATAATAGTGCATGAAGAAATGAAAAAATACTCACTAGCTAATCAAATAAAAGCAAATTAATGTGAGAAATGGATAATGATGATAGCCTGACAATGTGAATGTACTTGATAGCACTGAACTGAACATTTAGAAATGATTAAAATGGTAAATTTTATGTTATGTATATTTTACCACAATTTTTTTAAATAAAATAATGTTTAAAAGCAAATTAAAACAAGTAGGTACATTTCCACCTCTCAAACTGGCAAAAATGGAAGCATGACAATATGCAATAGGAAAGTAAAAGCTTTTTGTTTTGTTTCAGTTTTGGTTTTTTTGTTGTTGTTTTTTTTTTTTTTTTTGAAACCAAGTCTCACTCTGTTGCCCAGGCTGGAGTTCAGTGGTGCGATCTCGGCTCACTGCAACCTCCCCCTCCCAGGTTCAAGTGATTTTTGTGCCTCAGCCTCCCGAGTAGCTGGGACTACAGGCATGAGCCAACATGCCTGACTAGTTTTTGTATTTTTAGTAGAGATGCAGTTTCACCATGTTGGCCAGGCTTTTCTCAAACTCCTGACCTCAGGTGATCCACCCACCTCGGCCTCCCAAAGTGCTGGGATTACAGGCGTGAGCCACCGCACCCAGCTGTGAAAGCTTTTTGTAAGGCAGTTAGCACCTAGAAATTCCAGGAAAGGAATCTGTTCTTGAGAAATATTGACTCATGTGTGCAAACACACACATACAGACCACAGTTAGGGAATCAGTGAGCTGGTCACTGAAACATTAAAACAATGAAACAATCCTTATAATTTGAAAGTTACAAATGCAGTAGATCTTCAGACTCTAGAATGCAAAGACAGCAAATTAATGACTTATCTGGGGAGGGAGCGAGATAGGTGTGGGGTGGGGGAGGGAAGGAAAGAGGGTCTTTCTGCTTCTACTCTGTATGCTTCTGTATTTCTGATTCTTTTTTTTTTTTTTTTTTTTTTTTTTAAATAACAAGTATAAGCCAGGCACAGTGGCTTATGCCTGTAATCCCAGCACTTTGGGAGGCCGAGGTGGGCAGATCACCTGAGGTCAGGACTTCGAGACCAGGCTGGCCAACATGGCAAAACCCCATCTCTACTAAAAATACAAAAATTAGCCAGACGTGGTTTCTGGCGCCTGTACTCCCAGCTACTCGGAAGGCTAGCCAGGAGAATCACTGGAACCCGAGAGGCAGACGTTGCAGTGAGCCGAGATCTCGCCACTGCACTCTATCTTGGGCCACAGAGCAAGACTCTGCCATCTCACAAATACACACATGCATATATGTACATACATACATACATAAAATAACAAGCACATCTTTGATAATCTCTTTAATTTTAATGATTTTTTTAAAACTGGCTACTTCTTGAGCATGTATTATGTGGCCAGTCCAATTGAGAGTGTGCCTTATACTTCAAAACATAACGATCTACTGATTCTTCCTAATGCCTGAAGAACTTCCCACAGCGTGGCTTGTTTGCCATTTTTCATGATCATAAATAATGCTGCAGGGAATAGCGCAGTGAAGAAAATGAATGCTGCAGAAAACCTCAGGATTACCATTCTTGTTAGTCCAACTCGTTCATTAGTAACAGTGGCCTCAAGAGCTGAGCCCCCATGCCTGACCAGTCTTTCCAAGAGATGCAACATGCTAACAGCAACCCCTGCCCTGATCTGGCTGGCTGACTGCCGTGACCTCCACTTGGCCCCCGAGGCCCCACCAGCTATGGGAATACTGTCCTGGCATCTGGCAACTTGTCATTTTATGACCTGGGTAAAGGAAGTGTGGGGTGATCTTTCCTTCTTCCTTCTTCCTTGCCAGAGATCTGTTGTTTCCTGGGTAGGAAGTTCCTTTTGCCACATGAATGGCGATCAGTATGGGGCCTGGCCTCACAGACTAATGTTAGTGTCCTTAGCTGAGGAAGACTCTCTGCCCAGGTCACCTCCCCCTGCAGACCATAGGCCGCCGTGGCCATGGGAGGGTCAAAGATCTGCTTTCCTTCTTGCTATGGCCCCTGTAGAACTTCCTCATTGGCCAGAATCCCGGCTTAAGAGGGAGCCTCTCTCCAAAAGTGCATGGACACGCTTACTCCAAGGAAAGGTCTTTCTCTACTAAGAAAAATATGCTTTACAGCCTCCCAGAAATGAGACAGCAATAATTATTTTTTCCAGTTGGTGCTTGTATACATATATATACCGTTTTATTAAAATACATTTTGGACTTGAGGCTTTATAATTTCCATAAAATAACTGCCATGAACATACCAGTCACCCAGTATCTCCACATAACAGGAGCCACCCTGTGTGCAGCCCTTGATCAGGGAAGCTTAGCAAAGGGAGGTTAAGTTACTTGGCCAAGGTTGTACATCTAGTAGGTGTTGGATTCAAACTCACAAAGTTTACCTTTAGAATCCAAACTTTCACCCATTTCCCTGTACTGCTACCTCTCACTGCCAGCTAGCATTTTCTTTAAGAAGGAGATATATTACATATATGAGGAAGAGGATATATATATATATATATATATATAAATATATCCTCTTTTATATACAATATATAATTATATAATAATATATATTTTTATATATATCCTCTTCCTCTCCTTAAATAGAAGCTAATCCAAGAGAACTCCTTAATAAACATCCTGCATATATATATAGAATATATATATATTCTATATATATAGAATATATAATATTATTATATATTATGTATTATATACTGTCTTTATATTATATACTGTTTGTATATATATACAGTATATTAAGGAGTTCTCTTGGATTAGCTTCTATTTAAGGAGAGGAAGAGGATATATATATATAATATATATTATATTATATATAATTCTATATACATATAAAGACAGTATATAATATATTATATATAGAATTCTATATAGAATTCTATATATAATATATTATATATAGAATTCTATATATAATTCTATATATAATATATTATATATAGAATTCTATATATAATATATTATATATAGAATTCTATATATAATATATTATATATAGAATTCTATATATAATATATAGAATATATATTATATATAATATAATTCTATATATAATATATGGAATATATAATATATAATATATATTATATATAATATATAGAATATATTATATAATATATATTATATATTATATATAGAATTCTATATATTATATATTATATATAGAATTCTATATATTATATATTATATATAGAATTCTATATATTATATATTATATATAGAATTCTATATATTATATATTATATATAGAATTCTATATATTATATATTATATAGAATTCTATATATTATATATTATATAGAATTCTATATATTATATATAGAATTCTATATATTATATATTATAATTCTATAGAATTCTATATATTATATATAGAATTCTATATATTATATATTATAATTCTATAGAATTCTATATATTATATATAGAATTCTATATATTATATACTATAATTCTATATAATATATAATATATATTATATATAATTCTATATATGTAATATATAATATATATTATATATAATTCTATATATATGTAATATATAATATATATTATATATAATTCTATATATATGTAATATATAATATATATTATATATAATTCTATATATATGTAATATATAATATATATTATATATAATTCTATATATATGTAATATATAATATATATTATATATAATTCTATATATATGTAATATATATGTTCTATTATGGAGGGGTTTTAAACTCACACAAAATAGAAGCATGGCAATACTCAGTAGGAAAGTAAAAGCTTTTGGTTTTGTTTTGGTTTGGTTTGGTTTCAGGTTTCTTTTTTTGAGACCAACTCACTCTGTTGCCCAGGCTGGAGTGCAGTGGTGTGATCTTGGCTGACTGCAACCTCCCCTTCCCAGGTTCAAGCGATTCTCATGCCTCAGCCTCCCGAGTAGTTGAGACTACAGGCACGAGCCAACATGCCCAGCTAATTTTTGTATTTTTAGTAGAGATGGGGTTTCACCATGTTGGCCAGGCTGGTCTCAAACTCCTGACCTCAGGTGATCCTGAAGACAAAAGAGTATAATGAACCCATATATAAATATCACCCAGCTTTTGAAGGATATAGTAACAGCTCCAGGACTAGGATTCCATGGAACACAGTTTGGGAATCACCGTCCTAGGTCAATGTAAACAGCTCCTCCAGCATTTGATCAGAACACGGTAAGGGCCATCCAGATGGTACCCAGGAGAGATCAGACCAGGTGCACAGAGGAAGCAGAGACAGTAGATAGGGAGAGCAGAAGGGTCAGGAAAGCAGGCAAGGGAGAAACTCAGAGCTCCTGGGGGCAGCTGGCAGCGGTCTAGCTGCAACCCTAGGGCATTCTTAGCCTGAGTCCCTTGGTATGGACACTGCAAGGGACTACTCAGGTTCCCCTTCAAGAAAGGACTTGTTGAACCAGCTGGTTAGGAATGTTGCCAGCAGATAGCCTCCAGGTGTCATTCTCTGTAGCACTGCCTTGGCTACAGAGAGCCACCTCGCCCTTACAGTCTCAGCCCATCTCAGCCCATCTGCTTCAGCCCATTAGCTTTAGAGGTCCCCTGCGGTGTTGGGGGTACTGAGGCTGTCATTAAGCCTACATTGTCTAGCTTGACTTCTCCTTCTCCCCAATCCCACTTCCTTCTTCTGCTTCAATAGGAGTGAATTCAAGGGAACTCCTTAATAAATATCCTGCACATTAAACCTGTCTGATTTTGCTTCCAGAGAAACCTAAACTTCCATGCCCTTTTTGCTTAAGGGATCCCAAGTGAGTCTTTGTTCCTTGCAATCTAAAGAGGATAATTAACACAGTCACCCAGCCAGTCACCATATTGGGGCTGGGATCACTATTACACTGTACTTCCTTTACAGAAAACATACAGACATTGGGACTGGAGAAAGAAAAAACACATGGGAGAGATTTTTAAATTGTATGCAGTATGTCAGGGAAAGAGGTCAAAATGTACACACTAAGACCCATACTTAGGAAGAAAGAAAAACGCAGCTTGCTTTTTGTCTGGCAGTGCTTGGGTGCCCACACTGGCAGATGGGCAGTAAGTGAGCCGATTAAAGGAAACTCAGTCTGTTCCTGTTTGAAGCAGTCTGCTAAGGCTTCACTCAGTCTCCCTGCAGAAATGCTTGGTCTTGAGTGGTTCCTTCTCTCTCTCCTCCCCAGAGAGGTTCAAGGCTCAGGGGCTTCCTTGCTTCATGGCTGTCAGGAAGAGGAGGTTCTCCTGGCTCTTACTCTCTCCATCCTTGAAGCATCTGCTGCCAAATCCTCTGCTGCTGACATATCTCAGGGTCTGTTTTCTCGGCAGAGTCATGGAGGTGGGGGGCTCTTGATGAGTCAGACTTCCCCTTGACCTTTCTAACCTGGAAAATTCCCCAACATCTAACTGCTACTTTCCCTAAATTCCTGGCTTGGATGGCCTTCCCTGGGGACCTCTTCACAGAGCCAGTTCATTCCTGTGTGTTGAAACCAGCCAGCCTTGCAAACTTAGCCTCAGGAAGTTTCTATGTTTTCCTGTTTCTCTGCTTCTATGTTTTCCTGTGGGGTAGTATTATCTTGGCAGCTGGCACCGAAACTCCACTGAGGAAAGGAATTGTCTTTGGGGATTAGCTGCTGGTAGTAGGAAAGGAGGCCCTAAAACCTCCTTTCAGCCAGAACGAAGGAAGCAAGAAACATTGTTCTGCTGTACACTGAACAAGTACACTATTCTATTGGAGAGAAAGAGGAGAGTTGGCATTTCTCAAGGGAAAGAATTAAGAGAAGGAGAGAATCAGAAAGGGTACAGGAGGGTGCAATGGCTCACGCCTATAATCCCAACACTTTGGGAGGCCAAGGCAGAAGGATCACTTGAGGCCAGGAGTTTGAGACCAGCCTAGGCAAATATAACGTGACCTCATCTCTACTAAAAATAAAAATTAAAAAAAAATAACTGGGCATGCGCCTGTAGTTGCAGCTGCTTGGAGGCTGAGGAGGGAGGATCGCTTGAGCCAGGGAAGTTGAGACTGCGGTGAGCCGTGATCGCATCACTGCACTCCATCCTGGGTGACAGAGCGAGACCCTTTCTCGAAAATAAATAAATACATAAAATTCAGTTGGAGGGGTAGGTGGAGATAGCGTAAGTTTGGGAATACCTGGGAGAAGCACAGGAAGGTCCCCAATGGCACAAGGATGTGTCATTAAAAATATGTCTGCCTCTCCCCATAACCCACAAACCTCTGATAAAAGTTGTACTGCACATACCAGCCTTATATTGTTCCTCTGAAAAAGGAAATCAAGGCCAAGGGCTATCTACATATGGAGGTGCATTAATGCAGAGACACAAAAACTCTGAGAGATGAGAAATAACTATAAGAACAGAATATGCCTGAAAATTCAGAAAAATCATGGGGAAGCATCAAAAAGGAGTTGGAATCATTCTTAGCTAGATCTTGGTCAGATTCCAGAGAACATCTGAGTTACACACAAAATTTCAGAAACATCTGTCTTGTGGAGGTGAAAGGAGAGTTTAGATGTGAAAGGGATGATTTCTGAACAATAGACACCAAGCCACGGATGAAGGGATCCCTCTACAGTGGTGTTTCAACTGCTAGTCACAGCCAATTAGTGGGTAATAAAATCAAAGTGGCAGGTCATAATCAGCATTTTTAATAAATTATAAAATGGAAAGGAACCATTCAACACCACTAGCCATTAGGGAAATGCAAATTAAAGCCATGATGAGCTATCAATCCACACCTATTAGAATAACTAAAATTTAAAACAATGACAATACAAAGTACTGTTGAGAATGCTGGGAAACTGGATCTCTACTACGTTGCTGGTGGGAATGTAAAACAATGCAGCCACTCTGCAAAATTGTTTGGCATTTTCTTACAAAACTTAGCAGACAGGCCGGGCACGGTGGCTCAAGCCTGTAA
Organism: Symphalangus syndactylus; assembly: GCF_028878055.3. Taxonomy (NCBI): domain Eukaryota; kingdom Metazoa; phylum Chordata; class Mammalia; order Primates; family Hylobatidae; genus Symphalangus; species Symphalangus syndactylus. The sequence continues at coordinate 35,903,099 of NC_072436.2, forward strand.
TCCCAGCACTTTGGGAGGCCGAAGCGGGCGGATCACGAGGTCAGGAGACCGAGACCATCCTGGCTAACACGGTGAAACTCCGTCTCTACTAAAAACACAAAAAATTAGCCGGGCGTGTTGGCGGGCGCCTGTAGTCCCAGCTACTCGGGAGGCTGAGGCGGGAGAATGGCGTGAACCCGGGAGGCGGAGCTTGCAGTGAGCCGACATCGCGCCACTGCACTCCAGCCTGGGGGACAGAGCAAGACTCCGTCTCAAAAAAAAAAAAAAAAAAAAAAAAACCTTAGCAGACACTTACCAAATGATCCAGTAGTCCCAGCCTCCCTACCCTGGGCATTTATCCCAGAGAAATGAAAACTTCTGTCCACCCTCAAAAATGCACACAGATCTTCAGAGCAGCTTTATTATTCATAGCCCAAATATGAAACAACCAAAATGTCCCTCAATAGGCAGTACACCCATACCATAGGAATACAAAGAAATAAAAGTGTATGAAGTACTCAACAACTTGGATGGATCTCGTTTTTGTCTTTTTAAAAAATATAGAGACAGGGTCCACTATGTAGATTAGTGGCTGCCAGGGGTTCTGGATAGGGATGTGTGGGACTATAATAGGGTAACATGAGGGACTCCTTGTATGGTGATGGAATAAATCTGTAACTAGATTGTGATGGTGGTAGTACAACTCTATACAGGTAATAACAATGCCTATGGCTGGGCGCAGTGGCTCATGTTTATAATCCCAGCACTTTGGAAGACCAAGGCAGGTGAATCACTTGAGGTCAGGAGTTCGAGACCAGCCAGGCCAACATGGTGAAACCCCATCTCTACTTAAAAAAAAAAAAAAAAAAATAGCCTGTAATCCCGGCTACTTGGGAGGCTGAGGCAAGAGAATCACTTGAACCAGGGAGGTGGAGGTTGCAGTGAGCCGAGATCATGCCACTGCACTCCACCCTGAGCAACAGAACCAGGCTCTATCTCAAAAAATAAATAAATAAATAAATAAATAAAAGGCTGAAACTACACATGCTCAAATGAATACATGCAAAAATTGGTGAAATATGGAAATAGTCTATAGATTGCACGAATGTTGATTTCCTGGTTTTGATTTGAATTATTATAGTTATGTAAGATGTTACCACTGAGAAGAGTTGGGAGAAGGATACCAGGGACCTCGATTTATTATCTTTGCAACTTCCTGTGAATCTATCATTATTTCACATTAAAAAAATTAATGAAAAGGAATAGAATAGGACAGAGTAGGTCAGAGTGCTTCATTCAGAGTAAGGGTGAATATTGTTCTAGTGAAATTTTTGTTTCATTTGTGAGTGCTCATGTGAGTACTGGGTAACAATATTAAAGGTACTTAATGTACTTCTTGTGGGTGGGAGTGACCTCTCAGGTCAAAAAAAATTTTTAAACCACTGCTCTACAGTATGCTCAGCTGACTCAGAGACCTAGAGGAGCCAGGCAGACCATATGAAGAAGCAAAACGGGCCTGGTTCATTAAGATTGGTGTCACTCATCTTTCCCATGTACAGTCAAATCTCTTACTATGGCAGGTTTTATAATGATACAAATATTCTTTACTTTCACAAATAAATGTGCTTTCTTATTTTTCTTGAATCACATGGCACTCTTGTTCCATCTTTCCTCCTCACTTTTTTCACTTTTTTCTTTATTGTGTTAAAATATACATAGCATATAATTTATGTTTTTAAGCGTACAGTTCAGTGGCATTAAGTGAATTCACATTCTTGGATGACCATCACAATGATTCATCTCTAGAGCTTTTTCGTCATCTCACACTGAAATTCTGTACCAGTAACAAGAACTCCCCACTCTCCCCTCTCCCCAGCCACTGGTAACCACTGTTCTACTTGCTGTCTCTATGTATTTTCTCCCTATTTTTGAGGGTGAATTAGTTTATCTATTGCTGAGAAACAAATTACTCCAAAACTTAGCAACATAAAACATAAAGTCACAGTTTCTGAGAGCAGCTTTAGTTGAATGATTTCTAGCTCAAGGTCTCTGATGAGGTTGCAGTCAACTCCACCGCCAGGACTGCAGTCCTCTGAAAGCTTAGCTGAGGCTAGAGGACCCACTTCCTCACTTACTCATGCAGTTGTTGGCAAGTCTCAGCTGCTCACTGGCTGTTAGCCAGAGGCTTCAGTTCCTCACCACAGGCCTGCTCACAACACAGTAAGTGGCTTCCCCCAGAATGAGAAATCCAAGGGAGAGAAGGACACAGCCAGGCACCAAAATGGAAATTACAGTCTTTTGTAACTTAATCTCAGAAATGCCATACTATCATCTCTGCCATATGCCATCAGTCACACAGGACAACCCCAGTACGATAGAGGAGAGGACTACACAAGGGTGGGAACAGGAGGCACTCACTGGGGCCATCTTGTAGGCTGGCTCACATAGAGACCAAAGATCAAGAAATATTTCTGGCCAGGCACGGTGGCTCACACCTGTAATCCCAGCACTTTGGGAGGCTGAGGCTGGTGGATCACCAGAGGTCAGGAGTTCAAGACCAGCCTGGTCAACATGGTGAAACCCCATCTCTACCAAAAATATAAAAATTAGCTGGGCGTGGTGGCACATGCCTGTAGTCGCAGCTACTAGGGAGGCTGAGGCAGGGGAATTGCTTGAACCTGGGAGGCAGAGGTTGCAGTAAGCCAAGAATACGCCACTGCACTCCAGCCTGGGTCACAGAGCGAGACTCCATCTCAAAAAAGAAAAAAAAAATTCTGTACTATAAGCAGAACACCAACCCAAATATAATAAGCAGCAATTGACACTTGTTTCCTTGTTTCCATGCTGGAGAGACATTAGGGAATGATAGAAATCCAGTACAGTGAAGAGGACATGCCTCATTTCAAGGGGGCAGCTGTTCACTGTGGTGTTGCCATGAGAAAATACAGACCCAGTGCAGATCTTCAGTACGGAAATCTTCCAATGTTTGAGGGTTGCCTGCAGTTTATGTTAAATTCAGTGTGGCCAGACAAAATACATACGCCAGCTGGATCCAGGCTGGCAGTTTGCAAACTCTGCCGCAGGGTCTAGGCAAGGGCAGTGCAGTGGTGAGGCGCCCCGGCTTTGGAATCAGCCAGACTGGAATTCAAGTCCCAGTAATGCCAATGATCAGTTGTGTGACCTCGACCAAGCCTTAGATACCTATACTATAAAGCAGAGATGTTTAAAATCCTGCTATTTCACACTATTTTGTCGAGGATTAAATAAGATAATACATGTGAAGTCCTTACTGCCAAATCTGGAACACAGTATCTGCTCAGTAATGTAAGTCGCTGTCGCCATCGCTATTCTAACAGCAGAGATGAAAAATCAAACAGTAACATTCTCACTCACACTGTGGCCTTTAGTCACCTGGGCTACCTAAGCAATTGCCAAGGCTTACGTAGGCACAAATCCACACTGTTCTCCACAGAGCAGAACAATCTCTGCTGTGGCTGAATCTCAAAGGCCCATTTTATTTTCTTCACAATTTTATCTTGGATGAGCCCTTAAGCCCCATGACCTACAAAAACATACAGCATTTTCATGGTATGGAAAATATGGAATTCACATCCTGATTTCTTTGCTTCCCCTGCCTCCTTTGTGTGAGGCTGGCAACTATTTTCAGGCTGGTAAAATTTTCAGGCTGGCAAAACTGGCACTCAGAAGGAGACTGTTTCACAAATGGAATAGTAGCAATAGACGGACCAGGGAGGTCATCTAGGGCAAGCTTTCCTCACTTGTGAGCCTACTCTGTCCCATCTCTGTAACAGTCCAAATAACTTGGCTATCCTCTTCTCATTGAGGATAGCCTCTTCTGATTGAATGCCTCCAATGACAGGGAACTGATCACTTCCCCCAAAGTAGCTCATTCCATTTCAATTAGGAAGTTAAGCATTTTTTGCTCTGCCTGGAAACTGCCCAGGTTTATGCATTTGTTCAAAGAAATATTGACTGAGCACTTACTATATGTCAGGCATTGCCTTAGGTGCTGGAGATACAGTGGTGAATGAGACAGATGAGGTCTCCCATTTTCTATGGCAGGACACAGACAATACACAAAGAAATGAATGTGTAGCATGTTTACTTGTATATTGGTTAGAGATGGATTCTATGAAGAAAAATGAAAGACACTAAAGAGCAACAGAATGACAAGGGTGTTGCTCTATATGGGTGGCCAAGGAGAGTTCTCTGAGGAAAGAGACACTTAAGCAGGTTCCTAAATGAAGGAAAAATGTGCACAATGCATATGTTTAGACCAAGAAGAGCATAAACGTGGGCAAAGGTCCTATAGCAGGAGTGAATGGTTTTCTTACATTCAAAGGAAATCTGGACTGGACTCTTTCTTCCCATCCATACAATCACAAATTTCACTGCCATTTGCCAGTTAACCATGTTAATCATCTCTTCCTGTATTTGTAGGATTCATATTAGGGCCAGGAAGCTTCCACATCTGTCTCTATCAGGTTTATCTCATCACATTTTGTTCGTTTCTCCACGGTATCCAGCATTATTCTATCTACATCCTCATTCCAGTCTCTGATAAAAGTGTCAAGTTGGACAAGTCTGAGGAATGAAGCCCCAAGGCAAGCCTCCAAAGTTGACCATCCAGTTGACAGTCATCAAGACTTTCTTAGTTCCTCTTATTAGTTCTACATTTTCCAGAACATCCTTCTTGACAAGGAAAATGGCAATGTCATTGCAGTTTAGTAGTTCAGCTTTGTCTATTCCATCTGTGAACAGTATAAAATCTGTTCCCGGCAGCAAGCTGAAATGTTGTCACATATAAATGGCACCCCAAGTCATAAGTGAATACAAGGCATGATCATGAATATTATTGACTGACTTTGAGTCATTTACTACACTACACTTGTAACTCGAGAGTTTCATTGTATCTTCCACAGCCAGAATGCTCCCAGATATTTTGTGAGCATTCAATAAACATTTATTGAATAAGTATATGTGTGTTACATTAAGTAGCTAGGAAAAAAATCCCCAAATGAGATCTGAGTGCCCGGAATCACCAGGTTATAATTTATCTACATCATGGTGTTCCAGTTATCTCATGCTGTGTAACAAAACATTCTCAAACTTAGTGCTTTAAAACAACTACATTTATTTTGCTCATGAGTCTGCAATTTCGGCAGGGACAACTCATCTCTGCTCCACTTGGCATTAGCTGGGGCAGTTTGAAGCTTTGAAGGCTCCTTCACTTGTGTGGTTAGTGGTTGATGCTGGCTGTTGGCTCTGACCTCAGCTGAGGCTGTGGATGGAATGCTGACATGTGGCCTTTCCTTGTAGATGCTTGATTTTCTTACAACTTGGAGGCATCCTGAAAGAACATCAGAAAGAACCATGTGGTCTTTTATGACCTAGCCTTAGAAGTCACAAAGCATCATTCCTTCCATGTGTTATTCACTAAAAGAAAGTCACTAAGGCCAGTCCGTACCCAAGAAATGGTGGGAAAATGTCAAAGAATATGCAGATGTTTTAAAACCACTGCCCATGGGACTGGCTGAGACATAGATTTTGACCATTGCCCTTAAGCAATGAATGCCAAAGAGGCTGCCTGCTGTAGTAGAGATGGGCCACAGGGCTGCACTGAGCAAGAATAAGGAATGTCTGTCTGCAAGTCCCCTTAAAGCTCCTTTGTTTGGGAGTCTTGCATACTTACTCGGTCTCCAAACATATGTCTCCATAGCTATATTTAGAAGTCAATTCCTTTGTTTTCTCAATAAAGGGAAGTTGGAATGAAAGTTCACCATGGGTCCAAATTGGTACAATTGAATATTCCTACACCCAGGTCAAAGGTGGGGCCCGGGAATGTATTATAATAATACCGAAATAATTATTGGCATTGAAACTGAAAAGGAGTCAAGTGCCAGTGAAACCCTCCGAAGAATCACTGTCTCTGAAAATCTGGATATTTTTACGTTCGGTTTAGCAGATCCTCCAACAGTGTATGGCAGAGATCTCTCCAAGACCACCCAACCCTGCTTTCCTTTTCTCCTAGGGACAGCTAGACTATATTTCCCAGACTCCCTTGCAGTTATGTGAAACCAAGTGAACGAGCTCTGGCCAAAGAAATGAGAGCGAAAGTAATGGAGACTACTTCCGAGCCTGGTCCATAAAAACTTTAATGTGGTCCTCTAGCCTCTCCTCTTTCCCCATCCACTGGCTGGATGGTGTGGACTTCAAGGACCTAGAGGAGAGCAGAGTAACAAGAGAGAAGGGGCCTGAGTTCCTGAGTCACTGCATGGAAAAGAATTGCCTGACCAGCAACATCAGCGTAGAATGTTGCTGCATGAATAGAAAATAAACTTGTAGGCCGGGCGCGGTGGCCCACCCCTGTAATCCCAGCACTGTGGGAGGCCGAGGTGAGTGGATAATTTGAGGTCAGGAGTTCAAGACCAGCCTGGCCAACATGGTAAAACCCCATCCATACTAAAAATACAAAATTAGCCAGGCGTTGTGGTGCATGCCTGTAATCCCAGCTACTCGGGAGTCTGAGGCAGGAGAATCGCTTGAACCCGGGAGGCAGATGTTACAGTGAGCCAAGATCATGCCTCTGTACTCCAGCCTGGGCTACAGGGCAAGACTCCATCTCAAAAAAACAAAAAAGAAAATAAACTTGTATTGCATTAAGCCACTTTGGGGGCTATGTGTTACAGTTGTTTGCTGGCCCTGACTGTGAAGTTCCACTTTCATTCAAGAAATGTTCACTACCCTCCCTCTCTTACCATAGGTGGAATATTTTCCCCACTCTGTTGATGGTGGGCTTGACCAATAGGATGGTAGCAAACATGACAGGATGTGACAGGCTTTGACACTTTAACATTTCTACACTATCTTGCAGTACAACCTTCTTGCTATTCTGCCATCACCAAAGAATCAGCCAGAGGATAATATACCTGTGGAGCAAACCTAGACCCAGTCCAAAGTCTGGAGCCAAGCTCAGCCTGGCCCAGCCCAGCACCATCTGACCTGCCCATATAGGAACAAGAATAAATAATTGTTTAAGCTCCTGAGCTTTGGGTGGTTTGTTACATGGCATATTGCAGCAGAAGTTAACCAATGCACTCATCAAATATGAGTGATATTCTAATGAGGTTGCTATTGTAAGTATCCACTTGAGGCCAGACACAGCGGTTCACACTTGTAATCCCAACTCTTTGGGAGGCCAAGGAGGGTGGATCACTTGAGGTCAGGAGTTTGAAACCAGCCTGGCCAACATGGTGAAACCCCATCTCTACTAAAAATACAAAAATTAGCCAGACATGGTGGCACGTGCCTGTAATACTAGCTACTTGGGAGGCTGAGGCACAAGAATCACTTGAACCTGGAAGGCAGAGGTTGCAGGGAGCTGAGATCACACCACTGCACTCCAGCCTGGGCAACAGAGTGAGATCCGTCTCAAAAAAAAAAAAAAAAAAAAAGGCCGGGCGCGGTGGCTCAAGCCTGTAATCCCAGCACTTTGGGAGGCAGAGGCGGGCGGATCACAAGGTCAGGAGATCGAGGCCACGGTGAAACCCCGTCTCTACCAAAAATACAAAAAATTAGCCGGGCGTGATGGCGGGCGCCTGTAGTCTCAGCTACTTGGAGAGGCTGAGGCAGGAGAATGGCGTGAACCCGGGAGGCGGAGCTTGCAGTGAGCCGAGATCGCGCCACTGCACTCCAGCCTGGGTGACAGAGTGAGATTCCGTCTCAAAAAAAAAAAAAATTAATTAAAAAAAAAAAAGCTGCAGTGACCTGTGATCCCACCACTGCACAGAGACCCTGCTAAAAAAAAAAAAAAAAAAAAAAAAAGTTATTCACTTGATGCCTCTTCTTTATCTCATTTAAGTTTATGCCAAGGCTATTTTATAGATGAAGAAACTAAGGAAAAGATTTGCCCAAGGTCACACAAGCCTAAGCTCTCTTCCCACTGTTCCAAACACACTGAAGGAACGTGAGAAAAGCAGGTAAAATCAGGAGGGGAGAAGGGGGGAGTGGTGCTCAGGCTTGTAATCCCAGCACTTTGGGAGGTTGAGGCAGGCAGATGGCTTGAGCCCAGAAGTTCGAGACCAGCCTGGGTAACATGGTGACATCTCGTCTCTACAAAAAGAATACAAAAGATTTGCCGCTAGTGGTGGTGCACGCCCGCAGTCCCAACTACTCAGGAGGCTGAGATGGAAGAATCACTTGAACCGGGGAAGTCCAGGCTGCCATGAGCCATGATCACACCACTGCACTCCAGCCTGGGTAACAGAGTGAGACACTGTCTCAAAAAAAGTAAATAAATAAAATAAAATCAGGACCGAATTTACGATGTTACCACCAAATCCCACTTTAAAGAGCTTGGTAATACTTCACACTTGAAAAAGGAAAGGTCAGGACAAATAAAAGAATGACCAGCCTTAACTCTTGGGCTGGTAATTTATGGAACTTATTACCTAACGGTGTTGCACGGGCTGAAAATACAACTTTTCTAAGAAAGATGTGAATAATTGCACTATACCACTCCTACAATGGGTTAATAAGAAAAACAAGAACGTTTGTAGGCATGTGGGTCTCTTATTATCCTCAAGGTTAACTTCAAGGAGGAAAACCGCACCCGCTGATACAGTGTTTCTAGGAGCTCGGCGAGAAAAGGAACACTGCAAGCCTTCTCGGGACGCCCTGTTCCCACCATAGCCCTTCACACAATGCGTCTAACAGCATTTAAGGAACACCCGCCACGCCAACGATCCTGCTGGAACCGCCCAGTTCAGGGAACAGGGGACGACTGACCAGAAGGCAACCGCCCCCAACCTGAGCAAAGAGCGCTGGAAACCTATTCCCCCCTCCCCCTACCACCCCCCGCCCCCCGCTCCACTACAGGACCCTCGGCTCGACTTCTTTTAGTGCAGGACCACCTTAGGACTCAGCCTCCCTAAGGAGAGGAAAAGTGGGGGAGGGAAGGGGACTCTGTAGAAGCAAAAGCAAGAGGCATGGGGGCGACGGGGGTGGGGCGTCTCCTAGAGCGAGGATTGCTGCAGAGTGCGCGTGCACGCCCGCACATCCACACCCACGGCAACACATCATATCTGCACACGCACAAAACCACACACCCTCCCACGCCGGTCCCATATCCTTTCTGCGGGGTGAGCAGCAGATTCCCGGAAAGGGGGAAATGTAGTCGCAAAAGCAAAGCCGGGGACCTGGCGCCCACGCTGGCGGCGACTACAGCCCCCACGCTGGGCACACTGCGAGCTGGGGGTGCCGGGCGCGGGAGAAGCCGCGCCCAGCCGGGCTGGCAACCCAGCGGAGGGCGCGGCAGGGCGAGGAGCAGCCCGCGCTGCTCCCGCCCCTCGGGTGCCAGCACCGCCCCTGCTGCGGCGGGCGAGGGGCGGGGCGGGGCGCAGCGTATATAAGGCTAGGGGCGGGCGCCGCTCTTTTGTCTCTTGCTGCAGCAACGCGAGTGGGAGCACCAGGATCCCGGGCTCGGAACGAGACTGCACGGTGAGTGCGGCGCCGGGGCTGGGGGCCCACCCAGGGTGTGGTCGAATCCGGTGCACCGGGCGGGCGCGCCGCAACCGCGACAGGCGCCCTTCTCGGACCGGACGCAGGGGCCGGCGACCACGCCCTGGGACGGAGAAGAGGGGTGCGGGACGCGCCCAGATCCTCGGCCTTGGGGCTGCTCGGCACGCCTTGGCGCCAGTGCCACGTCGAGAGGCGTCGGCGGGGAGCGCGGAAGGGGACGCTGGCCCCCAGGCCCAGGTCAAGCGCCTTCGTTTGCCCACTAGGATTGTTTTAAGAAAATGGCAGACAAACCAGACATGGGGGAAATCGCCAGCTTCGATAAGGCCAAGCTGAAGAAAACGGAGACGCAGGAGAAGAACACCCTGCCGACCAAAGAGAGTGAGTGTGCCTCGGTCTCCCGCGCCCCAGCCCAGCCCCTCACCCTGCTCTTCCTTGCAAACCCACTCCTCCACCCCCTCACCCCGCCGTTGTCCCGGGTCTGGGCGGCCCCGGCCACTCTTTCAGTTTCACAAAGCGCCTTGTCTCTCCCCAGCCCCAAGCTTCCTTCTAAATCCCCACACCTCGTGGGTGCCTCGCCCACACTGGGAAGCACCTCGGTTGCGGGTGGGGGTTGCAGCTCCCCTCCAGCGCCTGCTTCCCGCTCTCCACAGCCATTGAGCAGGAGAAGCGGAGTGAAATTTCCTAAGATCCTGGAGGATTTCCTACCCCCGTCATCTTCGAGACCCCAGTCGTGATGTGGAGGAAGAGCCACCTGCAAGATGGACACGAGCCACAAGCTGCACTGTGAACCTGGGCACTCCGCGCCAATGCCACCGGCCTGTGGGTCTCTGAAGGGACCCCCCCCAATCGGACTGCCAAATTCTCCGGTTTGCCCCGGGATATTATAGAAAATTATTTGTATGAATAATGAAAATAAAACACACCTCGTGGCATGGCTGGCGTGGTCTGAGTCTCTTAGTTGAGTATGCGTGGGCAGTGCCACTGCAGCAAAGCCCCTCGATGGAGTAGAGTTCCTGCCGCAAAGGGGAGGAGGTGGGTCGCAGAATGGGCTGAGTCGGAGGGAGTTTTTAATTTTGGCTTTACCTGCTCCGTAAGATTTCATGGCTTGTTAGCCACTTAACTCTTGCTCGTAAGCAATCTGTGTAAAATTTAACCTCACTTTGTCCCCAGGTTGCTTTGGAAAATGCTTTTTCAAAAGAGCAAGGTTTGCTTTTGATAAGCTTCGAAAGCCCCACTGTTTCCCTCTGGCCTCCTCCTAGCTGACTCAAAAGGGAACACTGACTTTAAAGTCTGGGGAGAAAGGAAAGACAATCTGGAATGTTGGAAATTGGGTGAGGTCAGGAAGTCTCCGGAAGGCTTTCTTCGGGAGCTTAAAACAAAGGCGGGATCTAGGGATACGGCAAGGAGAACCTCAGAACTAGAGGAACCAACACTAGAACTGGGGGAGGGGAGAGGGGGAAGAGCTTTTTGTCTTTTAACCCTAATTCAGAACCTTCCACAAAAGCATTAGCCATTAGAGGAAGTGCTAGACTGAGCTGCTACCACACAGTGCTCAGCGGGAAGGGTGGGAATGTGGTGGGAGGGAGGAAGGGCGGGCTGGCGCTGGCGGCCAAGCTCCAAGGGATGACACCTCAAACCCACTGGGAAGGAATGGGACCAGCCCAAGGGGGCCTGACAGTTGGGAACCTGGGGCTGCAGGCCATTCAGAAGCAGAAGAAACAGGCTTATAATGACAGGGGTGGAGTTTTCTTTAAGAAGGGTGGATAGGACACTGCTTAGCGATTCGTCCCACATTTTTGCCCGGCCCCAAGAGGCTGGGCACTGGGTGAAGGCAGTTAATTCGAATGAGGTAGGGTCCCTGTCCACAAGGAATTTAAAATCTAGTGAGTGAGATAGGCAGCCACAGCAGACCAGAGTCAGGACACGTAGGCTTGGCAAGGAGACCCATGCCCAAAGGCATGCTCCCTGAACTCCTATCTGCACCTCCCTGCTGGTACCTGGACAGATACATCACCTCCCCCATTAGAGTAAATAGAGAAACTTTGTTTTTTTTTTTTTTGAGATGGAGTCTCGCTCTTGTCGCCCAGACTGGAGTGCAATGGCGCGATCTCGGGTCACTGCCTCCGCCTCCCGGGTACAAGTGATTTTCCTGCCTCAGCCTCCCCAGTAGCTGGGATTACAGGCAGGAGCCACCATGCCCGGCTAATTTTTTGGTTGTTTTTTTGTTTGCTTTTGTTTTTTTTCTTTTCGAGATGGAGTTTCGCTCTTGTTGCCCAGGCTGGAGTGCAATGGCGCGATCTCAGCTCACCGCAACCTCCACACCTCCGCCTCCTGTATTCTCCTGCCTCAGCCTCCTGAGTAGCTGGGATTACAGGCATGCACCACCACGCCCAGCTAATTTTGTAGTTTTAGTAGAGATGGGTTTTCGCCATGTTAGCCAGGCTGGTCTTGAACTCCTGACCTCAGGTGATCCACCCGCCTCAGCCTCTCAAAGTGCTGGGATTACAGGCGTGAGCCACCATGCCCGGCCGAAAGATTCTTATTAATTGATATTGGTGACTCTCACAGTAGTCAGCACTTAGTAGACACTCATAAATGCTCACTGAATTGTAACTGAAGTATCACCTGGCTTCGCCTACTCCAACTTGGCTATGCTAAAGCCAAGCTGCTACCAGCCCTCCTCCACCACTGTCTTGTTGATTCTATTCTATTCTATGTACACATTGACAGGGCCCAAGCATGGTGAACTTGTGGAAGTTCAGGGAAGGCAAATACTTTCATTTCCCTCCCTGAGCCCAGTTCAGGATGCAATCCTATTAAAATAAGGGGAAGTACAGTTAACCTACAATTGAAGCTATTGGTAGGAAGCCTGTATTACCCAGATGACAACTATAGGTCTCAGCCAGCTAAAAGATTTTGGATATTGGGTTGCTGATTTCTGAGAAATTCAGAAGCTGTGTTCCTGTTACGCTTAATTCAACATGCTTTTATTTATTTATTTTTTTTTTTTTTTAAGAACTCAGTGCCCATCATTGTACTAAGCCTGTGGAGGCTTCGAAAGACATGTGCCAACTAGCTACACAAAAGGCAGAATAAAATAAATGCTAAAGAGAGATTTAAGTAAAACCCTCTGGGAAAGTAGACAAAGGAGTGGTTAACTCTGGGACATGGTGCTGCTTCACAGAAGAGGAATCATTTGAACGAAGACCTAGAGAAGTGAGAATGAGAGCAGGGCTTTCTCAATAGAAGGAGGAGCAAGGTATAGTGATACCACAGCATATTCAGCAATGGGAAAGGTAAAGGTTCAGTGAAAACAAAAGCACTTCAAAATTACCCTAGAAGGTAAGTAGGGTGTGGTTTTTCCTGTAGACAGTTGGAAACCACTGCAGATTTTCAGGGTTAGGGCAAAGTTATCTAAGATGTATGTGATAGCATGTGGAGGATTCTGTGGCTGAATCAGATGGCTATGTACCCAACCACTACCACCACTGCCACCACCATCACTGCCATTAACACCATAACTACCACTGCCATCACTACCATCACTGCAATCACAGCCATCACCATTGCCGCCACCACCACCACCACCATCACCATTACCACCATCACATCTCCACCACCACACCACTACCATCACCATCACCATGACCATTGCCACCACCTTTATCACCATCAACAGCACCACTATCACCACACCACCCCATCCCCATTGCCACCATCATCACCACCACCATTCCTATTGCCACTACACCACCACCACCATCACCATTGCCACCACCACCATCTCCACCGTCACCACCACTACCATTATCATCATCACCATTGCCACCACCCTCACCACCATCACCTCTACCATCACCATTACCATCATCACACCTCCACCACCACACCACTACCATCACCATCCCATGACCATTGCCACCACCTTTATCACCACCATCAACAGCACCACTATCACCACACCACCCCATCCCCATTGCCACCATCGTCACCACCAGCACCCCTATTGCCACCACCACCATCATCTCCACCATCACCACCACCACTACCATTATCATCATCACCATTGCCACCACCATCACCACCATCACTACTACCATCACCACCTCCACCATCACCATTGCCAACACCTTCACCATAACCACCACCACCACCACCATCACCATCACCACTACCAACAACAATAACAGCATCAACACCAACACCCATACATCATTTTCTTCTACCCTGCCTATGAAGAATGGCCAATAGAAGACCAATTTTATGCAGATATAAATCAATGAGCTTCAGAGGGCCCAGTGCAGGAAATGAGGCTTGAATAGTATAAATTTAAGGCACTTTGGGGTTCAGCAATATAAAAATTTCTGAGGACATTTTGTTTTGTTTTGGTTGTCATAATAATTAGGGGACATTATTGGCATTTCATAGGCAGAGACCAGAAATGTTTGACATCCTGAAATTCATAGAACAATCCTACACATCAAAGATTTGTCTCACGCATGACTTTGTCTTAACTCTTTACTGTATTATAACATATATATGGGTACCGGGTGTGGTGGCCCACACCTGTGATCCCAGCACTTTGGGAGTCCAAGATGGGCAGATAACTGAGGTCAGGAGTTCAAGACCAGCCTGGCCAACATGGCGAAACCCCATCTCTACTTAAAATACAAAAATTAGCCAGGCATGGTGGTTGGTGCCTGTAATCCCAGCTACTCAGGAGGCTGAGGCAGGAGAATTGCTTGAACCCGGGAGGCAGAGGTTGCAGTGAGCCGAGATCATGCCATTGCACTCCAGCCTGGGTGACAGAGTGAGACGCCATCTCAAAAACGAAACAAAAATTTAAAAACCATATATATGGAAAAACACACAGAAGTGTACAGTTTGATGAATCTTCGCAAACTGAACACACCCTAATGCCTGTTTCCAGTCATATACCTACATGTGTTCTAACAGCATGTATACATTTTGCCTGTTTTTGAATGTAATGTAAATAGATGCATGACTTCTATTCATACAGGTAAAACATCTCTTTATATGAGTCCAGCAACAACTAATTTTGCCCAATTTTACTATAGACTTTATTTGCCAAGAATGTAAACTATCATGTAATTGAGGGATGCCTTTTTTTTTTAACTTGCAGCTTCACTAAGAATTGATCACTATTGCAGAAAATCATTTCACTAATAGAAATATCCTCTTGGTTTCTGAATTTTTTCATACAACACAATTGTATCATGTCCATGTGAAGCTGCTGGATCATGATAATACTACATATAAGTGAAAACATACATAAAGTGAGGATTACTTCCTTATATGCTAGAATATTGTTGTACCATATTGTATTAGTCAGCTTTTGATAAGTTATGCTACAGTAACAAAAAACCCCAAAATCTCAATGGCTTAAAACAACAAAAATCTATTTCTTGTTTACGTTACACATCAGTTGCTGCTCTGCTCCTGTTCCACACGTCTTTTTCATTCTGACAGCCAGGCTAAAGGAGCAGCCCCTATCTGAGACATGCTGTTGTTATGGCAAAGTCATGTGTCTTCTCAGATGTAGCACTTCCATTCACGTTACATTGGCCAAAGAGGCACTGTAAATTACAAGTCATCAGGCTGGGATGTATAATTCCATTGTGGGGAAAGCAGAAAATCATTAGAACTCATAATACAATTTACTATATATTTAAATGCATATACCTATTTTCTTTATAAATTACCTTTATTTTACCTTTATATTCTGGTTAGGGCTTATATTTATGTTTTTAATGTGTGTGTAGGGGTAGGTTATATTATCTTTGATTTTCATTTCAGGAAAGAGGAGTGTTATAAAATACTTGATATGTAAGAAGAAGTTGGTTCTGAAGGGTTGGGAACCAGTCGTCTTAACCAATCACGGTAATTCCATTATCTAAGAATAAGCATGGGTTGTGATTCTGGCCAAGGAGACCTGACAGGAAGCCTTTAAACAGGCTTTGTGGAAGATTTTGTTTCCTTTTTAAGACTGGCATAAGTACAAATGTGGTGATGTGAGAATGTGACACGTGAAAGATGACAGTCATTTGGGGGAAATGCTAACATGATGAGGGTGGCAAAGATTGAAAATGGAAAGAATCTAGGTACTTCATAAGCCCTTGAGCTGCTGAGTTTTCCTGAAAGTGCCTTATCTTTAAACTTTTTGTTATGTGAAACAATAAATATTTATTACATTTAGGAAGTCTATGGTTATAGTCAAAGCATTCTAACAATGATCAGCCAGAAAGAGAAGAGTTTAACTGCAGAAATACTGGTTAGTAGGATATTATAGTAGTTCAGACAAGAGGTAATGAAAACTTTAATCAAGGAAAGACCCTCACATACTAGTATGATGGCAAATATCTAATAATCAGCTCAGTTCTGGGTAGAGGTGGGGAGGAGCTGATTTGTAGCATTTGCTGATTTCCGTGGTGTAAATATTGCTAATTTCAAGCTGCCAACAGTTTAACAACCAACTTGCCTGCTTTCTGAAAATTTAACAATTGGCTCTTCACAAGCTGCTGCCAGTTGGCTCCAGAACACCACTGACTATAGGGATAGGAAAGCAGGGCTGATATAAAAGATATTGCAGAGGGAGAATTAGCAAGACTTTGGATTATATGGGAAATTACAGAAATTGTAATCTGACAGATGAAAATAAATTTTTATTTGTCTATGTGACTTCATTTTTCTACTTTGAGTTTCAGAGGGGAAAACTGAGGCATTCTATAACCAGAGCATTTCCCAGAAAGTACGTAGAGAGACACAATACTGCTTTGGAGAGAGAGAAAGTGTTTTCTACAAGTTCCCAAGTGAGTATTATAAATTAGTTTTATTGCCAACATATTGTACGGAGAGACAATAAAACAAGGCCATAATAAAGTTGGTGCCTATGGTGATCCCAGTGAAGGGCAAGGTGAACTTACAAGATATCACAGTATGATAGAACCTGCATCAAGCAAAACCCAGCAAGCTAACACTGGGGGTGGTGTGGGTAGAAGCACAAAGTGAGAGAACAGCAGGCTGGACTGGTGGGAGTCAATGGCTAGTTAGAGCCAAACAAATTGAAGGAGCAATAAAGCTATTAATTGATCCATTGCTTTCTCCATTTATTCAACCACAATATATTAAGCATCTGCCAAGTACTGGGTCCTAGGTTAGGTACTTGATCAGGATAAACAATACGGATTCTTTTTTTCTTTTTTCTTTTTTTTTTTTTTTGAGATGGAGCCTCACTCTGTCGCCCAGGCTGGAGTGAAGTGGTGCGATCTCGGCCCACTGCAACCTCCGCCTCCTGGGTTCCAGCAATTCTTCCCGGGTAGCTGGGACTACAGATGTGGGCCACCATGCCCAGCTAATTTTGTATTTTTACTAGAGACAGGGTTTCACCATGTTGGCCAGGCTGGTCTCGAACTCCTGACCTCAGGTGATCCACCCGCCTCGGCCTCCCAAAGTGCTGGGATTACAGGCATGAGCCACCACATCTGGCTACAAAATTTATTCTTTGTAACGTAATTCTCTCAAAGATAAAATGATCAGATAGCTCAGATTCATGACAAAATATGGGATCATGGAACTATGTATCCTGATTGAAAACTAAAAGGGCACTAAGATGATTTTTTTTACCTCCCCTGTGAAATTCAGAAGACTGAGCTATCTGAGAGACGGCACTGTTGGCTCAGCCCTGGCTTTACTCTACATTTACTCTGAAGTCCTGTGGCATTCTTGTCTATCTCTTCAATATTACATTGGTGTGCTTCATAGAAGTCAACAAGATCAGAAGGACTATTGGTTAGAAGATAAAAACCACTAGCCCTACAAATGCCATTCAAGGTTGTCAAACAATCCATAGCTAGGAATTTTTTCTATATTGTGGAAAAACCTCATTCTCTCGGAAGACAATGCTGTGGGGAAAAATGCCCACTCTTAACATCAATGCAGCCCCAAGACCTTCATGGAAGCATCTGTAGCTAAAAAGAACCTATTCTTTGGGTCACTTTTTTTGTCCAAATATTATCTCCTGCCAAGCTATCTCTTATTTTGTTTCCTGCTACTCAGATGTTCAGGTTTTTTGATCTGGCATGTTCTTAGGAAGAAAAAAATGAGTGAGATGTATAATCCTATTATGAGGATTCTTTGGTTTGTGACAAAAAAAAGCAAAAACAAAAACTATCCAACCTTGCTTAAGCAAAAAGGATTTATTTACTCATGTATATGGGAAGTCCATGGAGTAGGTTTTGCTTCAGGTGTGGCTGATGGAGATAGTTAAATGATGTCACAGGGACCTGGTTTGTCTTTCTCTATCTCTCAGCTCTGCATCTCCATTCTCAGGCTGACCCTCCCCTCATGGCGACATTACGGCTGCTGCAGCTCAAAAATTACATTCCTCCCAGGTGTAGGAGCGGCAGAAGAGAGAATTTCTCTTCATCCAGTTTGAACAAAAACCCTGGGCCCAACTTTCACTGGCCTGAATTAGGTCAAGTGCCTGCCCCTGATCTAATCACACTGGCTAGGGAAAAGGAAGACAGAGATTGTTTCAAATCTAGGTCACATGCTATTATTTTTTTTAATCAGGTTAAAGTTGGCATCACCAATAACGGAATAAACCAACATTACATACTTCCTGATATGATACACTGAAATAAATTCAGCATCACATTCATGATACTCCTGATAAAAAATGCATAGCCTGAATCCAGTCATGAGGAAACACCAGACAAATCCAATTTAAAGGATATTATATAAAACAACTGGCCTATATCCTTCAAAAATGTCAAGATTACAAAAGACAGCCCGGGCATCATGGCTCACACCTGTTATCCCAGCACTTTGGGAGGCCAAGGCAGGCAGATCACTTGATCCCAGGATTTCAAGACCAGCCTGGCCAACATGGCAAAAGCCTGTCTCTACAAAAAAACAAAATACAAAAAATAGGCCAGGCGTGGTGGCTCATGCCTATAATCCCAGCATTTTGGGAGGCTGAGGCAGGCGGGTCACCTGAGGTCAGGAGTTTGAGACCAGCCTGGCTAACATGGCAAAACTCCATCTCTACTAAAAATACAAAAATCAGTCGGGCATGGTGGCTCACGCCTGTAATCCCAGCTACTTGGGAGGCTGAGGTAGGAGAATCGCTTGAACCTCAGAGGTGGAGGTTGCAGTGAGCCGAGATCATGCCATTGCACTCCAGCCTGGACAGTGAGAGCAAAACTCTGTCTCAAAAAAAAAAAAATGTCCTGTCAAAAAAAAAAAAATGTCCTGCCAGACACAATGGCTCAAACCTGTAATCCCAGTACTTTGGGAGGCTGAGGCAGGAGAATCACTTGAGGTTAGGATTTTGAGACCAGCCTGGCAACATAGTGAGACCTCATCTTTACAAAATGCTTTAAAAATCAGCCAGAGGCTGAAGTCAGAGGATCACGTGAGCCCAGGAGGTCAAGGCTACAGTGAGCCGCGATTGTGCCACTGTACCCCTGCCTGGGCAACAAAATGAGATCTTGCCCCAAAATAAAATAAAATAAAATAAAATGTTAAAAAAATAAGAATCTGAATATTTCATCATTCACAGCAAATAGATTTTTAAAAAAGAAAGAGTAGACTGTACACAGTGGCTCATGCCTGTAATCCCAGCACCTTGGGAGGCTGAGGCAGGTAGATCACTTGAGTTCAGGAGTTGGAGACCAGCATGGGCAACATAGTGAGACACCCTCCACCCACTGGCGTCTCTGCAAAAAATAGACAAAAATTAGCTGGCCATCTTGGCACATGTCCATAGTTCTAGCTGCTTGGAAGGCTGAGGTAGAACGATCACTTGAACCTGCGAGGTGGTAGCTGCAGTGAGCCATGATCGCATCACTGTACTCAGCCTGGGCAAGTAAGTGAAACCCTGTCTCCAAAGAGAGAGAGAGAGAGTAATATATAAGCAGTACTCAGCCCAACTCTGTGGAAGATCACGCATGTGGTCTAAACCAACAATGGATTTAACCTATCACGAAATTATTTTATTTTGTGCCCTAATTTTGAAGAAATAAATAAAAACTAGTAAACTGGGCTATTCAGGAAACATTTACCTTTAGAATGATCCATTAAAGTGAATAGAAAACCAAACCATGGACACAGTAAGTGTTACAGCTCACACAGGCTAGGCTGAAAGCCATGGTGCGTGCAACCCAGCAACATGGCTTGGGGGCTGAGTAAGGAAGCTGAATTTCAGGGATTGTGTAAACAGGCCTTGGAACATGTTGACATCAATAGTAATAGCTAAAGTGGTTCCTGAGTCCCCAGAATGTTCATTGTTTCTATCATTTAGGGTTTTCCAGAGAAACAGAGCCAATAGGAGATACACACACACACACACACACACACACAAGGAGTGAAAGAGATTTTAAGAAATTGGTGAAGTGCCATTGTTGTTGTTGTCTGGGGTAAATACTTGGGGTTCCTTGTCTCACGCCAAGGACACGGACACACACAATGAGTGAGTTTAGGAGCCGAGGTTTAATAGGCAAAAGAAAGAGAAAGGAGAACAGCTCTCTCTCTTGTGAGAGAGAGGGGATTCCAAATGGGAAATCTGGCCCAGAATGGGAGTGCTCCACAGGCTTGCAGAGGTGGCGTCTGATTTGCGTAGGGCCCACAGATTGGTTGGACCAGGTGTGACGCTTACATAGTGCTCAGGAAGGCTGGCCAGCCCATCCTAATCTTACTGTGAAAATGGGCTTTCCATGTGGCGGGCACCATGTTGTCTGCTCCTTAATGTACACCTGGCTGGCAAAGAGAAGGGAAGATGGAGTGCCATTTTGAATATGCCTAGTTTCAGGTAGCATTTTCCTATTGTCATAGCTGCCAGCATTCACCCACGCAGGCTTCCAGCTTGCTTGTCTATGTCTGCAGCTCGATTTTACAGGCTGCTCTTTGTTAGAAAAGAAAATGAGGCCGGGCGCGGTGGCTCACGCTTGTAATCCCAGCACTTTGGGAGGCCGAGGCGGGCGGATCACGAGGTCAGGAGATCGAGACCACGGTGAAACCCCGTCTCTACTAAAAATACAAAAAAAAAAAATTAGCCGGGCGTGGTGGCGGGCGCCTGTAGTCCCAGCTACTCGGAGAGGCTGAGGCAGGAGAATGGCGTGAACCCGGGAGGCGGAGCTTGCAGTGAGCCGAGATTGCGCCACTGCACTCCAGCCTGGGCGACAGAGCAAGACTCTGTCTCAAAAAAAAAAAAAAAAAAAAAAGAAAAGAAAATGATATGGGGGCTGCTTTTCATTAAAAGGAAAACCTTACCAAGGACTTCCCTCCCCTCAGTCTCTGCCTAAGTAATTTCTTTTTAACTCCTATATCATTGGGTCAGATGACTGTAGGGGTTAACAAGTCTGAAAGCCATAGGACAGGTCATCAAGATGGAAATTCAAGCAGTTCTTCCATATTATAGTCTTAAGATAGAATTCCTTCTTCTCAGAGAAACTGCAGTTTTTTTCTCTGAAGACCTTAAAATGATTGGATGAGGTTCACCCACAAAGACTATCTCCTTTTCTTCAAGTCAGTCAATTGCACATGTTAATCACATCTACAAAATGCCTTCCCAGCAATATATAGACAGTGTTTGACCAAATAGCTGACACCATAGCCAAGTTAACACATAAAATTAACCATCACACTGTTTGAGGTTTTTTTTTTCCATTTCATCTGCACAGGCACCTGGATTCTAGCAGGCATTTTCTCCTTGGATCTGGGCACCAGTACATCCCATGCCAGGCCTGGCCCACCACAAGGACCAATGAATGCAGAAGCCCAGCTCCCATTCCCACCCAGGGCCAGGAAATGACACTAGGGATGGAAACTGATGTGGGATGGTGCAGCAGAAAGCGTTAAGGAGACTGGGATCTCAGAGTTGCTATACCAGGCATGGGCTGCTCCTTCCACACATCTTTAATCTTTATCAGGAAGATGCATAAGCTTCTATTATGATATATAAGTCACTGGGTTTTTGTTTGTTTTTGTTTTCTTGTTTTGTTTTGTTTTTGTTTTGAGACGGAGTCTCTCTGTCACCCCGGTTAGAGTGCAATGGTGCCATCTCAGCTCACTGCAACCTCCCCCTCCTGGGTTCAAGCGATTCTCCCACCTCAGCTTCCAAAGTAGCTGGGCTTACAGGCACCTGCCATCATACCCAGCTAATTTCTGTATTTTTGTAGAGATGGGGTTTCACCACATTGGCCAGGCTGGTCTTGAACTCCTGATCTCAGGTGATCCGCCTGCCTCGGCCTCCCAAGGTGCTGGGATTACAAGTGTGAGCCACCACGCCCGGCCGTGTTTTTGTTTCCTGAGACAGAGTCTCACTCTGTCACCCAGGCTGGAGTACAGTGGCGCCATCTCGACTCACTGCAACCTCCGCCTCCCGGGTTCAAGCGATTCTCCTGCATCAGCCTCCCAAGTAGCTGGGACTACAAGCAATGCGCCACCACGCCCGGCTAATTTTTGTATTTTTAGTAGAGACAGGGTTTCACCATGTTGGCCAGGCTGGCTCAAATTCCTGATCTCAGGTGATCCACCCGCCTCGGCCTCCCAAAGTGCTGGGATTACAGGCGTGGGCCACCATGGCTGGCCAGACAGTCCAATATTTTTAAATCAGCCATAAATCTATGCACCGAATAATGTCTCTCTCTCTCTCTCTCTCTCTCTCTGACACATACACACATACACACACACGCACGCGTGCACACCCACACATTGTTACCACTTAGAAGAGTGCCAGGCCCAGATGGTTTCACAGACGATTGCTTTCAAAGCTGCAAGAAAGCAATAACTTCAATACCTCAAAATTTGTTTCGGTAGTTAGAAAAGGACATATGCTTCCTGTAATGGTTAATTTTAGCTGTCAACTTGACTTGATTAAGTAATACACTAGTCTCCCCTTATCCATGGAGGGTATGTTCCAAGATCCCCAGTGGATGCCTGAAGCCACACATAGTACCGAACCCTGTACACACCTATGATAACGTTTAATTTATAAATTAGGCACAGTAGGAGATTAACAACAACTAATAATAAAATAGAACAATTAAGTTAAACAGTTGAACACAACCACTGTGATGCTGTGACAGTCACTCGTAACTGAGATGGCTGCTAAGAGACTAGCTAACGGGTGAGTAGTGTACACAACGTGGAAACACTGGACAAAGGGATGAGTCACATCCTGGGAGGGACAGAGTGGAATGCATTGAGATTTCATCATGTTACGCAGAAAGATGAGCCATTTAAAACTTACGGATTGTTTATTTCTGGAATTTTTAATTTAATATTTTCAGACTAAGGTTGACCAGGAGTAACTAAAACTGCAGAAAGCAAAACTGAATAAAGTGGGGAGTCGAGAACCTAGAGAGCTGGTAAAGCATTCTTTCTAGGTGTGTCTGTGAGGGTGTTTTCACAGGAGATTGGCATGTGAGTGGGTGGGCTGACTGAGGAAGATCTGCCCTCAATGTGGGCGGACAACATCCAATTGGCTGTGGGCCCAGATAGAACCAAAAGGCAGAGAAAAGGCAAATTCTTTTTTTCTCTCTCCTGAAGCTGGGCCACCCTTCTTCTTCTGCCCTTGGACATCAGAACTGCAGGCTCCCTGGCCTTTGGACTCTGGGTCTTACATCAGCAGCCCCCAAGTTCTTGGCCTTTGGCCTTGGACTGAGAGTTACACCATCAGCTGCCCTGGTTCTGAGACTTTAGGACTTGAACTGAGCCCCACTGTGGTATCCCACGGTCTCCAGCTTGCAGACAGTCTGTCGTGGGACTTTTCACCTCCCTAATCTCATGAGCCAATTCCCCTAATAAATCCCCTCCCACATATCTATATTGCCCCCATATCTATGGGGGATGGGTTCCAGGTTATGTTGCCCAGGCTGGCCTTGAACTCTTGGGCTCAAGCTATCCTCCCATCTCAGCTTCCCAAGTAGCTAGGACTATCATATTCTTTTTTTTTTTTTTTTTTTTTGAGACAAAATCTCGCTCTGTCACCCAGTCTGGAGTGCAGTGGTGCGATCTCGGCTCACTGCAAGCTCTGCCTCCTGGGTTCATACCATTCTCCTGCCTCAGCCTCCCAAGTAGCTGGGACTACAGGCGCCCACTACCACACCTAGCTAATTTTTTTTTTTTTTTTTGTATTTTTAGTAGAGATGGGGTTTCACCATGTTAGCCAGGATGGTCTCGATCTCCTGACCTCGTGATCTGCCCTCCTCGGCCTCCCAAAGTGCTAGGATTACAGGCATAAGCCACTGTGCCCGGCCCATATTCTTTTTTTTTTTTTTTGGAGAGAGTCTCTTTCTGTCACCCAGGCTGGAGTATAATGGCATGATCTCAGCTCACTGCAATCTCTGCCTCCTAGTTTCAATCGATTCTCCTCAGCCTCCCCAGTAGCTGGGATTACAGGTGCCCGCCACCATGCCTGGCTAATTTTTTGTATTTTTAGGAGAGACGGGGTTTCGCCACGTTGGTCAGGCTGGTCTCAAACTCCTGACCTCAGATGATCCACCCGCCTCAGCCTCCCAGAGTGCTGGGATTACAGGCATGAGCCACCGTGCCCGGCCAAACTATATTCTTAAACACATTTTGTTCTGGCTTATTGCTGCTTACCAAATAACTCCAAGACTTAGTGTCTTAAAACAATCACTATTTTGTTATATATCCTGTAGGACAGGAATTCTTATCTCCCTGCAGATAGCAAAATCCAGAGATGGTCAAATCCCTGCTATAAAATGACATAGTATTTGCATATAACCTATGCACATCTTCCAGTACACTTTAAATCATCTCGAGATTATTTATAATATCAATGCAAAGGCTATGTAAATAGTTGTTAAGCAGTATTGTTTAGGAAATAATGACAAGAAAACAAAGTCTACACATGTTCAGTATAAATGCTTTTTTCCCAGGTATTTTCCATCCACAATTAATTGAATTCCCTGATGTAGAAACCCTGGATATGAGAAGCCAACTGTATATATACATATCCTAGTGGCTCTTTCTCTCTGGAGAACTCTAACATGCCTTCCAAAACATTTACAAAGCAAATATGATCCTGAAAACAAAACCTACTGTGAATATTGTTGCAAACTTCTAAATAAAATACTAGTAAATTTAATCAAAAAGTATATTAACATAACAAAACATGGCCAAACAAGGTTTATTCCAAGGATACAATAAAATTTCAATACTAGGAAATCTGTTGTCATAATTCAGCGTATTAACTGGTAAAGCAAGATATGCTCATCTTTATTTTTATTTATTTTGTATTTTTGAGATGGAGTTTCGCTCTTGTTGCCCAGGCTGGAGTGCAGTGGCGCGATCTCAGCTCAACACAACCTCCACTTCCCTGTTCAAGCGATTCTCCTGTCTCAGCCTCCCAAGTAGCTGGGATTACAGGCATGTGCCACCAAGACCGGCTAATTTTGTATTTTTAGTAGAGACAGGGTTTCTCCATGTTGGTCAGGCTGGTCTCGAACGCCAAACCTCAGGTGCTCCACCCCTCTTGGCCTCCCAAAGTGCTGCATTACAGGAGTGAGCCACTGCACCCGGTCAAAATATGCTCATCTCAGTATGAGCCTGTGATGGTTAATTTTATGGTCAACTTGAGTGGGCCCAGATTAAACGTTGTTTCTGAGTATATTTGTGAGGGTGTTTCTGGATGAGAATTGCATTTGAACTGGTGGGCCCGGTAGATTGCCCTCCCCAGTATTTATGCAGCCTCATTGCTTGAACTGGGACATTTTTATCTTCTGCTGCCCCAAAACTGAGATTTATATCATCATTTCCCCTGGTTCTCAGGTCTCTGGACCCAGACTGAATTATAGCCCAGGCTTTCCTGGGTCTCCAGCTTGTAGAAAGCAGATTGTGGGAGTCCTCAGCCTCCATAACTGCATGAGTCTACTCCTCATAATAAATTTATTCTTAGGCCAGGCGCGGTGGCTTACACCTGTAATCCCAGCACTTTGGGAGGCCAAGATGCGTAGATCAAGGTGGGAGGTCAGGGGTTCGAGACTAGCCTGGCCAACATGGTGAAAACCTGTCTCTACTAAAAACACAAAGAATTAGCTAGGCGTGGTGGCAGGCATCTGTAATCCCAGCTTCTCAGGAGGCTAAGGCAGGAGGATTACCTGAGCCCAGGAGCTGGAGGCTTCATTGAGCCATGACCATGTCATAGTACTTCAGCCTGGGCAACAGAGCAAGACCCTGTCTCAAAAAAAAGGAAGGAAGGAAGGAAGGAAGGAAGGAAAGAAGGAGGGTAGGAGGGAGGGGAGGGAGGGAGGGAGGGATTGATTCTAGTTATATAATTCTATGTATAAAATATGAACATTTTAAAAAAATACAAGAAAGACATAAAGTTATATTCTTTTTGACAAAAAGAATTGTGTGTAATACAGAGATTATGTAAAGGCTATTTATGAAAGAAGGTAAAAAGAAACTAGTATATAGGAGAAAGAGATATAAAGAGAGTCACAGATGTAAAGATGTATTTTTGGTAATAAAGATTAAGAAGAAAAGAGAATAATTTTATATGAGAAATAATCTTACATGGTAAATTTTTGTCCTACAGTAAAACGACTGTTTATTTAAGGAAGAGGGAAATTTAGGACAAAACAAAAAGTTCAAGCATGTTGTAAATTGTCTGTGTAAATCATGATAAAGTTCATAAAAAGAAAAGTTATAACAAATTTTGTGTATGATTAACTTGGCTATAATTGAAAGGAAATAACTTATAATAGTCATGATAAATGTGCTTAACTGCACAAGCAGCCAAAGGGCACAGGAACCACTCTGATTATTCTGTATAGAATTCATTTCCTAGGCCGGACGCTGTAATCCCAGCACTTTGGGAGGCTGAGGTGGGAGGACCACGAGATCAGGAGATCGAGACTGTCCTGGCCAACATGGTGAAACCCCGTTTCAACTAAAAATACAAAAATTAGCCAGGCGTGGTGGTGTGCGCTTGTAGTCCCAGCTACTCGGGAGACTGAGGCAGGAGAATCACTTGAACCCAGGAGGTGGAGGTTGTAGTAAGCCAAGATCGCACCACTGTACTCCAGGCAACAGAGTGAGACTCCGTCTCAAAAAAAAAAAAAAAAAAAAAAAAAAGCAGCTGGGTGTGGTGACGCACACCTGTAATCCCAGCTACTCAAGAGGCTGAGGCAGCGGAGTCACTTGAACCTGGGAGGCAGGAGTTGCAGTGAGCCAAGATCAAGCCACTGCACTCCAGGCCTGGGCAATAGAGTGAGACCCTGTCTAAAAAAAAAAATGAAAGAAATTCAATCTGGTCCTGCACCCCACTATTAAGTGTATCTACCACATCAGTGCTCCTACAGGGAAGGCTACTTCCCCGAACACAGAGAGTGGGTGAGAGTCTCAGGTCCTTGAGGAAACTGCAGGCTTCTGGCTCCTCCCTGTCCTGGGGAGTTTCCCAAACGTCTCTCCCTTTGTCTTGACACTTCCTCTCATTCTCTTCCCCTGGGGTCAACCCACATAATGCCGGTGCAGCCCATTCCTTCCTGGATTAGCCCACTAAAATGCTAAAACCTATCATAGTTTCCTTACCACCAACACTGCTCGTGAACAAACCTGTCACCAGGACCTGAACTGTACCAAGGGATGCTTTTCCCCACTATAATCTTCATCAACCTCTTAAATAAAATAAGCACTTATAATATCCTCATATAAACATGAATAAAGGCATCTCTGGAAAATGTTTCTGTTTTAATTAAGCTGTAAACGCTTCAACCTTACAAGGCATATACAGTTTCAAGGCAAACCCATAGCTACCCCCCACATCCCCAGACCACCCCCTCCTGACTGAAGCAGAAAAATAGGGTCTGGAGGCAGGGAACCTAAGGCCGATTCACGCTGACTTTCTAGAACTAAATCAAAAGGAAAACCCCAACTTTCCACACCTAAGTAACAAAAGGACTGGAGGCTACTCCCTTTGCAAACCCCACCCACCTTTTCTGTGGGGCCGACGGAAAATTGAAAGTTCTCTGATTGGTTGCTTTCTGCAACCAGATATTTGCATAGGAGTGTAACTTTGTAACTCCACTTCAGCCTCTGATTGGTTGCTTTCCACAACCAATCAGACGCTTACAAAGGTGCAAGTTACCTTTGTAACTTCACTTCAGCCTCTGATTGGTTAATTTCTGCAACCAATCAGACTGATAGTGGGCCACTATTTCTTTTACTTAGAGTGTACACCAAGTCGCCAATGGGAAACCTCTAGAGGGTATTTAAACCCCAGAAAATCCTATGCTTGGTCTGTTCACACCCTGTGGAGTGTACTCTCGTTTTCAATAAATCTTTGCTTTTGTTGCTTCATTCCTTCCTTGCTTTGTTTGTGCATTTTGTCCAATCCTTTGTTCAAACTGCCAAGAACCTGGACACCCTCCACCCATAACATAACCAGATTGCTGCCTTTGAGCCTCTTCTTTTTTAGAAATTCTAGAGGCGCTACTGAGAATATGATGCATGTCCCTTCAGCCACTAGCTGTTCCCATCTCTTCTGGGAGATGTTCAGCGCTGGGTCCTCTCCATCTGCCCACAGGTTTAGGGAGCCGAAGGAGCCTTCCAGAGCCTCTAAGTCACCTCTCTAGGAGGCTGTCTGCCTGGCCCACACACAGGCAGGCCCCATTCTTGGCCTCCCCAAGCCAAGAGGGCACAGACTGATGATCCAGGGCAGGTCTAGGCAAGTGGGGCATGCAGGGATATTGTATTAAAGCTTAAGCATCATGAGAGGATCTGATGACTCAAGGAGCAATTTATTGAGCCCATATTGTCCACCTGGGAAGAAATTGTGGCTGAAGAGTATTCAGGAGCAGCTATGGAGGAGAGAGGGACAGAAATGCACCTCAAGGTAGGCCTGTACTGGGTTCAGGAGGTCCCAGGGCTAGGCAGAGAAAGGCAAGCTTGAGACCCAACAGTGCCACCCACCGTGCATAAATCGGTTCCCTATTCATCAACTCGCTTATGAATACGGAGGCCCCGGAAAGGTGAAGGGTGCCTTCTGGTGGCCAGCTGTGGAGGTGGCCTCGGAGAAGAGTGACCCCAGTGACTTAAGTTGCAGTGAGCGCCGGCTGCGTACCCAGCCGCGTTGCTCAACTCCCGGGCCACCAGGGGGCGCCATTCTCACACATTCCAGAGCAAACGGTGCTCCTTGGAGATGAGCGGCGCGACGATCCTGCAGCAGCTAGCCTGGGATGTACCCACAGCTCACCGGGGAGGCCGGGCCACACTTCAGCTGGATATTGAATGAGATGAAGACGGGAAGAAAGGGCCTTCCGGACAAAGGGCTTAAGCCCTGGATAAAGGGCGTGGAGGGGCGTGGCACGTTCAGTCTGGACACAGCATAAAGTGCATTGGAGAGAGGCGGGAGACAGGATGGAAAAGGAGGATGGGAAGAGCTATGAAGGGTCCCCAGGGCCTTGCTAACGGGTTTGGACTTTATCCCGCGCCAGACATTTTAAAGGTGGTAAGTAGTTTACAGATGTGCGTTTTGAGGCCAGCACATTTTGTTGTTGTCGTTTGTTTTTCTTTGAGACGGAGTCTCACTCCCAGGCTGGAGTGCAATAATGTGATCTCAGCTCACTGCAACCTCCGCCTCCCAGGTTCAAGCGATTCCCCTGCCTCAACCTCCCGAATAGCTGGGGCTACAAGCGCCCACTACCATGCCTGGCTAATTTTTGTATTTTTAGTGGAGACGGGGTTCCACCACGTTGGCCAGGCTGGTCTCGATCTGCTGACTTCAGGTGATCCTCCCGCCAAGGCCTCCCAAAATCCTGGGATTACGGCCATCGCGCCGGGCCAGCAGCACAGTGTCTTAAGCAATTTTGGATGTGAATACCTTCAAGACGAACTTGCGCTCCCACAGACCCCACCACTCCTACAGTCTGTAATTACCCCCAGCCGCACCCATATGCGTAGCTTCCCTGGTCCAGAGGGACGTGCGTGTGTGACCCTGCAGGATAGTGGGGTGGCCTTGCATGGCATGGCTGCCAGTGCTAAGAGGGGTGTGCCGCCAGCCTCTGATCCCTCTCACCGGCGGGCCCCCCATCATCATCACTATATGATGACCTGAGGCGTCCAGGCTCCCGAGGAAAGGCGGCCGCCCTGGTTCCTATAGGGGACGCCTAAACACAGAGTCCTAAACACATGCAGGGTTGGAGGGAGACTGACGAACTCAACTACCAGCCTGCAGTCGGCAGCCATCAGCGGATTGCAGGTACTCTGCGTGCGTGTGTCGGCTACAGTGCGGAAGACAAGAGGCCTTAGGAACTGGGAACGGGCGCCATCTGGTGGTCATCTCTGAAGTGACAGCAGAGAACTGGAACATATTTTACATTTTGTTCCGACTGCTCCATGACTTGACTAAAGCAGAAACAATTCGGAGAGTAATGTAGTATTAAATATCTAAGAGCCACATCAGGCCAGAAAGCAACAAAAAAGAAATGCTAAAAAGAAGTTCTTCAGAGAGGGATCCAAGAAGGAATAAGTGAAGGTAAAATGAAATCTTTTTTCTTATATTTAATTAATCTAATAGATAACTGATCAAAGTTCTAATAGCAACAATGTATTAGGCAATTGTAGCATATGGATAAGTGAACTGAATAACCGCAATGTTATAAAGGACGGGAAGGAGGAATTGTGAATGCATAAATGGTACCTGCACCACCTGTAACACTTGTGAAGTGCTGCAGCGTTATTTACAAGCAGAAGTAGCCAGACACAAAAGGGCAAATATTGTATGAGTCCATTTATATCGTTGCCTACAATAGCCCAAATTAGAGAGAGAGAAAGTAGTACAGAGTTTACAGAGACTAAGTCAAGGGAAAAATGGGGAGTTGTTATTTAATGGGTAGAGTTTGTGAGATGGTGAAAACATCTAGAGACAAACAGCAGTGTTTTTTTGTTTTGTTTTGTTTTTTGAGATGGAGTCTCGCCCTGTCGCCCAGGCTGGAGTGCAGTGGCCGATCTCGGCTCACTGCAACCTCCACCTCCCGGGTTCAAGCAATTATCCTGCCTCAGCCTCCCAAGTAGCTGGGACTACAGGCGCCCGCCACCACACTCTGCTAATTTTTGTATTTTTTAGTAGAGATGGGGTTTCACCATGTTTGCCAGGCTGGTCTCGAACTCCTGACTTTGTCATCCACCCACCCCGGCCTCCCAAAGTGCTGGAATTACAGGCGTGAGCCACTGCGCCTGGTCCAGCAGCGATGTTTACACAACATTGTGAGTGTACATGATGCCACTGAATTATACACTTATTGTTAAAATTTGTCAGGCGTGGCTGGGTGTGGTGGGTCACACCTGTATTCCCAGCACTTTGGGAGGCCGAGGTGGGTGGATCACCTGAGGTCAGGAGTTCAAGACCAGACTGGCCAACATGGTGAAACCCCATCTCTATTAAATATACAAAAATTAGCTGGGCATGGTGGCGCGTGCCTGTAATCACAGCTACTCAGGAGGCTGAGGCAGGGAGAATTGCTTGAACCCAGGAGGCAGAGGTTGCAGTAAGCCAAGATTGCACCACTGCACTCCAGGCATTCCAGCCTGGGCTACAGGGCAATACTAAAATAAAATAAAATAAATAAAATAAAATAAAATAAAATAAAATAAAAAAATATAGTCCGGCGTGGTGGCTCATACCTATGATCCCAACTCTTTGGGAGACAAAGGTGGATCACTTGAGCCCAGGAGTTTCAGATAAGCCTGGGCAATATAGTGAGACCTCAGCTGTACAAAAACTTTAAAAAGTAGCCAGGTGTGGTGGTGTGCACCTGTAGTTGCAGCTACTCAGGAGGCTAAGGTGGGAGGATCCCTTCAGCCTGGGAGGCGGAGGTAACAGTGAGCCAAGATCATGCCACTGCACTCCAGCCTGGGCTACAGAGCAAGACCCTGTCAAAAAAAAAAAAAAAAAAAAGGTTAAAATGACAAATTTTGGGGCTGGGCGCGGTAGCTCACACCTGTAATCCTAGCACTTTGGGAGGCCAAGGCGGGTGAATCACTTGAGGTCAGGAGCTCAGAACAACCTGGCCAACATAGTTGAAACCCCATCTCTACTAAAAATACAAAAATTAGCCGGGCATGGTGGACTGCACCTGTAGTCCCAGCTACTCGGGAGGCTGAGGTGGTAGAATCACTTGAACCCGGGAGGCAGAGGTTGCAGTGAGCTGAGATCACAGCACTGCACTCTCACCTGGGCAACAGCATTAAGACTTTATCTCAAAAAAATATTATTAATAATAATAATAATAAATGACAAATTTTATGTTATGTATATTTTACCACAATAAAAAATGAAATAGGCCAGGAGAGGTGGCTCATGCCTATAATCCCAGCACTTTGGGAGGCCGAGGCGGGCGGATCACCTGAGGTTGGGAGTTCGAGACCAGCCTGACCAACATGGAAAAATCCCATCTCTATTAAAAATACAAAATTAGCCAGGTGTGGTGGTGCATGCCTGTAATCCCAGCTACTCAGGAAGGCTGAGGCAGGAGAATTGCTTGAACCTGGGAGGCAGAGGTTGCAGTGAGCCGAGATCACACCATTGTACTCCAGCCTAGGCAACAAGAGTGAAACTCCGTCTCAAAAAAAAAAAAAAAAAGAAGGAAATAACACGTGGCCAGGCACTGTGGCTCATGCCTGTAATCCCAGCACTTTGGAAGGCTGAGGCGAGCGGATTACATGAGGTCAGAAGTTCAAGACCAGCCTGGCCAATATGGCAAAACCCCATCACTACTAAAAATATAAAAAATTAGACAGGCGTGGTGGTGCACACCTGTAGTCCCAGCTACTTGGGAGGCTGAGGCAGGAGAATCTCTTGAAGTCGGGAGGCGGAGGTTGCAGTGAGCCAAGATTGTGCCACTGTACTCCAGCCTGGGCAACAGAGCAAGAAAAAGAAAAAATGTGACATGAATAGAAAACAGTTACAAATATGGTAGATATTAATCTAACTATATCAATAGTCATTTTAAATCTGAACCATTTTTTAAATCTACTCTGATGGTGTGATCATCAGAGTGGATTTTAAAAAGAACCCCAATTAAATGGTGTATACAAGAAATCCACTTTAAATATGAAAACTCAGATTAATTAAAAATAAAAGAATGAAGTAAGATATATTATGCTAAAACTAATCCTAAAACAAAACTGGAATAGCTATATTAACTTTGGACAAAGCAGACTTCAAAACAAGGAAAATATCATGGATAAAGAGCGCAGTATGTAATGACAATGGAGTCAGTTTTCCAGAGGGATATAACAATTCTTAACCTATATATACCTAACAACAGAGCATCAAAATATGTGAAGCAAAAACTGATGGAACTGCAATGAAAAATAGACAGATTCACCATTTTAGTTGGAGACTTCAGCGCCCTTTTATTGGTAATTGACCCACTCATGGGGCAGAAAATCAGTAAGGATATAGTTGAACTGAACAGCATCATCAATCAATTGGATCTAATTGACATTTATAGAATATTTCATCCAGCAACAGCAGAATACACATTCTACTCAACCTCACATAAAATATTCACCAAGATAAACCATATTCAGGGCCACAAAACATGCCTCAACAAATTTAAAAGAATAGAAATAATACAAAATATGTTCTGAGACCACAGTGGAATTAAATTAAAAAACAGTAAGAGAAAGATAGCTGGAAAATCCCAAAATATATGGAGAATAAACAACATAATTTTAAATATTCCAAATAAATAGGTGAAAGTAGAGCTGTCAAGGGAAATGTTTACATATTTTGAACTAAATAAAAATGAAAATACAGGTCAGGCACGGGGGCTCATGTCTATAATCCCAGAACTTTGGGAGGCCAAGGCGGATGAATCACTTGAGGTCACAAGTTGGAGACCAGCCTGGCCAATATGGTGAAACACCATCTCTACTAAAAATACAAAAATTAGCTGGGTGTGATGATGGGCACCTGTAATCCCAGCTATTCGGGAGGCTGAGGCAGGAGAATCACTTAAACCTAGGAAGTGGAGGTTGCAGTGAGCTGAGATCGCACCACTGCTCTCCAGCCTGGGCAACAGAGTAAGACTCATCTCAAAAAAAAAAATAGAAACTACAACTCATCAACATTTGTAGGCTATAGTGAAAGCAGTGCTTAAGGGTACATTTATAGCATTACATATAAATGTAAAAGAAGAAAAATTAAAAATCGATAATCTGGCCGGGCGCAGTGGTTCACGCCTATAATCCCAGTACTTTGGGAGGCCCAGGCAGGTGGATCATGAGGTCAGGAGTTCTAGACCAGCCTGGCCAACATTGTGAAACCCTGTCTCTATTAAAAATACAAAAAATTAGCCGGGTGTGGTGGCAGGCACCTGTAATCCCAGCTACTCGGAAGGCTGAGGCAGGAGAATCACTTGAACCCAGGAAGCAGAGGTTGCAGTGATCCAAGATCATGCCATTACACTACAGCCTGGGCGACAGAGCAAGACTCCGTCTAAAAAAAAAAAAAAAAAAATCAATAAATAACAACTTTCCATAAAAGAAAACACCAAGCCCAGAGAGTTTCAGTGGTGAAGTCTAACAAACATGTTTTTAATGATATCAATTCCCTCTCATCTTTTCCAGAAAATAGAAGCAGACACAGTACTTCTGTTTTGTGTTTTCTAACAGTCTATATTTGTCTGTTTCACATCCATTAGTCACAGGGCCAAACTAATGGCCAAAGTTGTTTAACACCTGTCCTGCAATCCAGAGTCCATACCCTGAACCACCCTTTGTATCTAATTCTCAGACATCAAGACAATATTTTCTTTCCCTAAATCAACCCAGGGTCAGGTACCAGACAACTAGGGACAGCCTCTATGCCACAAAGCCCACTGGAATTCTTCTAACCGGCTAATCCTAAACTGTTTCCTTTGCCCTGCCTTGCCTTTCCCATGGAAAACACAACATAGGCTCTGGGCCGGGCTGTCCCCTCGCTCACTCTGCCTCTTGACCTACTTTGTTGCTTCCTCATATGGCCCTCTATTGCATGCCCCCTTCTCCTGGGAAACACAAATAATAAGTTCTTCTTTCAAAGACTGTTGTCTATGTGTCTGTCACCTTACCACACCTAATTAAGACAAATCCCAGGTGCACATTTTAGAGCAACTTCCTGACTCATTGAATGGGGCCAGCCTTACTCTAATACCAAAGCCAGATAAAGGCATTATAAGAAAGGAAAACTACAGATCAATATCTCTCATGAACATAGATGCAAAAATCCTCAACAAAACATTAGAAAATCAAATTCAACAATGTATAAAAAGAATTACACACCATGACTAAGTGGGATTTACTCCAGGTATGCAAGGCTGGTTCAACATTCAAAATAAATTAATGTAACTCATCACATCAACAGAATAAAAAAGAAAAATCATATGATCATATCAATTGATGCAGAAAAATGCATTTGACAAAACCCGACATTCATTCATGATAAATGAACACCCACTCTCAGCAAACTAGGAATAGTGGGAAACTTCCTCAAGTTGATAAAATCTACCAAAAAAAACACAGTTAACATCATACATAGTGGTAACAAACTACATGCTTTCCTCCTAAATTCAAGAGCAAGAAAATTACACCCACTCTCACCACTCCTATTAAACATCACACTGAAAATCCTAACTTATGCAATAAAATAAGAGACAAAAAAAATTTTAAAGGCCAGGTGCAGTGGTTCATGCCTTTCATCCCAGCACTTTGGGAGGTCGAGGTGGGAGGATCTCTTGAGCTCAGGAGTTCAAAAACAGCCAGGGCAACACAGTGAGACCCTGTCTCTATGAAAACAGAAAAATGATCTGGGCATGGTGGTGTGCACCTGTAGTCCCAGCTACTTTGGAAGCTGATGTGGGAGGATCGCTTGAACCTGGGAAGCAGAGGTTGCAGTGAGATCAAGCCACTGCACTCCAGCCTGGGCAACAGAGCAAGACTGTGACTCAAAAAAAAAAAAAAAGAAAAAAAAGAAAAGAAACATTAGCTGGGCATGATGGTGTGCACCTATAGTCCCAGCTACTGGAAAGGCAGAAATGGGAGGATTACTTGATGCCAGGAAGCCAAGGCTGCAGTGAGCCATGATCATGCCACTGCACTCCAGCCTGGGTGACAGAGCAAGACCCTGTCAAATAAATAAATAAATAAATAAATAAATAAATAAATAAATAAAAGAAGAAGTAGGGGGTAGGTATAAGCATTGGGAAGGAAAAAAAAAACCTGCCTTTCCTCACAGACAGCATTAATGTCTCTGTGTTCAAAAAATCAACAAGAACCTTCTAATGCTAATAAGCTTTATTAGCAAGGTTGCAGAATCCATTCGTCACAGGGCCAATATGCAACAGTCAATTGCTTTCGTATACACTAGCATGAACCATTGCAATTTGAAATTTATTTTTATTTTTTATTTATTTATTTTCTGAGACAGAGTCTCACTCTGTCGCCCATGCTGGAGCACAGTAGCCCAATCTGTGCTCAATGCAACCTCCACCTCCTGGGTTCAAGCAATTCTCATGCCTCAGCCTCCAAGTAGCTGGGACTACAGGTGCCCACCACCACACCCAGCCAATTTTTTGTATTTTTAGTAAAGATGGGGTTTCACCATGCTGGCCAGGCTGGTCTCGAACTCCTGACCTCGGGTGATCTGCCCACCCTGGCTTCCCAAAGTGCTGGGATTACAGGCATGAGCCACAGCACCCGGCCACAGTTTGAAATTTAAAACACAATACCATTTATATTAGCACCAAAATAGACGAAATAAATAAATATTTTGGAATAAACCTAATAAAAATAAAAGGAGAAGTATTCCATGTTCACGAATGAGAAGTTTCAATATTATTAAGATGACAATTCTGCCTAACCTGATCTATAGATTCAAGGCCATCCCAATTAAAAAAAAAAATGCTGGCAAGTTATTTTGTGGATATCTACAAACTGATTCTAAAGTTTATATGGAAAGGCAAAAGACCCAGAATAACCAACACAATATTGAAGAGAAAGAACAAAGTTAGAAGTCAGACACTATTCAATTTCAAGACTTAGTATAAAGCTACAATAATCAAGGCAGTATGGTATTTGCAAAAGAATAGACAAATAAATTAATGGAACAAAATACAGAGCCTTGAAATAGATACACACAAATACAGCCATCTGATCCTTGACAAAGGAGCAACGGCAATATGTTGAGAAAAGATAGTCTTTTCAACAAAGAGTTGGGAACAATTAGATGTACATATGCAAAAAAAAAAAAAAAAAATCTACGTCAGGAGCAGAGGCTCACGCCTGTAATCCCAGCACTTTGGGAGGCTGAGGCAGGCGGATGACCTGAGGTCAGGTGTTCGAGACCAGCCTGACCAACATGGAGAAATCCCGTCTCTACTAAAAATGCAAAATTAGCCAGGTGTGGTGGCGCATGCCTGTAATACCAGCTGTAATACCAGCTACTCAGGAGGCTGAGGCAGGAGAATTGCTTGAACCTGGAAGGCAGAGGTTGCAGTGAACCAAAATCGCACCATTGTACTCCAGCCTGGGTGACAAGAGTGAAACTCCATCTCAATTAAAAAAAAAAAAAAAAAAAAAAGAAGGGAATCTAAACACAGGCGTTACACCTTTCACAAAAATTAACTCAAAATGGATCATAGACCTAAATGGAAAATGGAAAACTATGAAACTTCTAGAAGATAACAAGCCAGGTATAGTGGCTCACGCCTGTAATCCCAGCATTTTGGGAGGCCAATGCAGGCAGATTGCTTGAGCTCAGGAGTTCGAGACCAGCCTGGGCAAAACCCCATCTCTACAAAAAATACAAAACTTAGCCAGGTGTAGTGGCATGTGCCTGTAGTCCCAGCTACTCAAGAGGCTGAGGCAGGAGGATACCGTGACTCTGGGAAGTTGAAGCTGCTGTGAGCTAAGATCGTCCCACTGCATTCTAGCCTAGGCAACAGAGCACGACCCTGTCACAAAAAAGAAGAAAAAAAGTCAACTTTAATTTAAACTATGGACCTTAGCTAATAATAATGTGTTCATATTGGCTTATTAATTGTAATTAATGTACCACACTAATGCAAGATGTTAGTAATAGCAGAAACAGTGAGAGGAAAATATATGGGAACTTCCTTTACTATCTGTTCAATTTTTCTATACATTTTCTATAAATTCAATTTTCTATAAAGGTGGGCTGGGCATGGTGGCTCATGCCTGTAATCCCAGCACTTAGGGAGGTCAAGGCGGGCGGATCACCTGAGGTCAGGAGTTCAAGACCAGCCTGGCCAACATGGTGAAACTTTGTCTCTACTAAAAATACAAAAATTAGCTGGGCATGGTGGTGCACACCTGTAGTCTCAGCTACTCAGGAGGCTGAAGCAGGAGAATTGCTTGAACCTGGGAGGTGGAGGTTGCCGTGAGCCAAGATTGCACCACTGCACTCCAGCCTGGGTGACAGAGCGTGACTCCATCTCAAAAAAAAATTAAAATAAAAATAAAGGTGTTCTAAAAGTAGTCTTTTTTTTTTCTTTTTTTAAATATTATGCTTAGGCCGGGCGCAGTGGCTCACGCCTGTAATCCCAGCACTTTGGGAGGCCAAAGCAGGTGGACCACCTGAGGTTGGGAGTTCAAGACCATCCTTCCCAACATGGAGAAACCCTATCTCTACTAAAATTACAAAATTAGCCAGGCATTGTGGCGCATGCCTGTAATCCCAGCTACTTGGGAGGCTGAGGCAGGAGAATCACTTGAACCCAGGAGGCAGAGGTTTCAATGTGCCAAAATCGCACCATTGCACTCCAGCCTGGGCGACAAGAGCAAAACTCCATCTATAAATAAATAAATAGTATCCTTAAACTGATGAATAATATTTTGATGTAAGTGTTTATATGTGTTTTTCCCTGGTATTTTCTGCTATCCCATGATCTTCCCTACCCAGGCAGTTATATCAAGAGTCCCCTCTTGACTCATGGATGGGTGATTACAGAGGATCAGAGATAAAAATGTCTGAGGCTTAACCAGAATTGGTGGTGCATTCCTGTAGTCCCAGCTACTCTGGAGGCTGAGGCGGGAAGATTGCATGAGCCCAGGAGTTTGGGACCAGCCTCATCAACACAGTGAGACTCCCATCTCAAAAAACAAAACAGGCCAGGTGGGGTGGCTCATGCTTGTAATCGCAGCACTCTGGGAGGCTAAGGCTGGTGGATCATTTGAGGCCAAGAGTTCGAGACCAGCTTGGCCAACGTGGTGAAACCCCATCTCTACTAAAAATACAAAAATTAGCTGGGTGTGATGGCATGCTACCTGCAATCCCAGCTACTCAGGAGACTGAGGCACAAGAATCACTTGAATCCAGGGGGTGGAGGTTGCAGTGAACCAAGATGACGCCACTGTGCTCCAGCATGGGCAACAGAGAAAGACTCTATCTTAAAAAAAAAAAAAAAAAAAAAAAAGTCTGGGCGTGGTGACTCATGCCTGTAATCCCAGCACTTTGGGAGGCTGAGGTGGGAGGATCACTTGAGCCCAGGAGTTCAAGACCAGCTTGGGCAACACAGGGAGATCCTGTCTCTACAAAAAATGAAAAAATTCACCGGCTGTGGTGGTATGCGCCTGTGGTCCCGGCTACTCGGGAGGCTGAAATGGGAGGATCGCCTGAACCCAGGAGGTAGAAGCTGCAGTGAGCTGTGGTCACGCCACTGCGCTCTAGCCTGGGTAACAGAGTGAGACCCTGTCTCAAAAAACAAACAAAACGTCTGAGTCTTGATGTTGAGACTTCCAAAATCTAAAAATGATTTAGAAGATATTCATTCAGGCTGGGTAGTTTTCCTTTTGGGGAGGAAATAAAAAAGATGTCCTGGCCTAGGTCGGGCATGGTGGCTGTAACCCCAGCACTTTGGGAAGCCAAGGCGGGTGGATCATGAGGTCAGGAGTTTGAGACCAGCCTGGCCAACATGGTGAAACCCCATCTCTACTAAAAATACAACAATTAGCTGGATGTGGTGGCATGCGCCTGTAGTCCCAGCTACTTGGGAGGCTGAGGCAGGAGAATCGCTTGAACCTGGGAGGCGGAGGTTGCAGTGAGCCGAGATTAAGCCATTGCACTCCAGTCTGGGCAACAAAAACAAAACTCCATCTCAAAAACAAAACAAAACAAAAAAAAAACAGATGACCTTAATTTCAATGTGCAATGTCCAGTAGTCTTCCATGTTGTTTTCAACACAACCTCTTCAACTTGCATATAAAGGGAGGTTAGACAAGACACATCTGCCGGTCTAATCTCCATCTTGATCTGGAAAGAGTTTATGGTGGTTTACAAGTTTATAACAAGAAAGAAATTAAAACGGAGGCAAAAGGGCTGGGCGCAGTGGCTCACGCCTGTAATCTCAGCACTTTGGGGGGGCTGAGGTGGGCAAATCACCTAAGGTCAGGAGTTCAAGACCAGCTTGGCCAACATGGTAAAACCCCATCTCTACAAAAATACAAAAATTAGCACGGCGTGGTGGTGGGTGCCTGTATTCGTAGCTACTCGGGAGGCCAAGGCAGGAAAATCACTTGAACCTGGGAGGCAGAGGTTGCAGTGAGCTGAGATTGCACCATTGTACTCCAGCCTGGGCAACAGAGCAAGACTCAGTAAAAAAAATAAACTGAGGCAAAAGTAGAGGAAAAGTCAAGCCAGGAATAGGGATTAAAAATTCAGAGCTTAGGCTGGGTGCAGTGGCTCACCCTTGTAATCCCAGCACTTTGAGAGGCCCAGGTGGGTAGATCACGAGGTCAGGAGTTCAAGACCAGCCTGGCCAACATGGTGAAACCCCGTCTCTACTAAAAATACAAAAATTAGCTGGGTGCAGTGGCCTGTGCTTGTAGTCCCAGCCACTCAGGAGGCTGAGGTAGGAGAATCGCTTGAACCCAGGAGGAGGAGGTTGTGCAGTGAGCCAAGATCATGCCACTGCACTCCAGCATGGGTGACAGACTCCGTCTCAAAAAAAAAAAAAAATTCAGAGTTTAGCCAGGCACAGTGGCTCACGCCTGTAATCCCAGCACTTTGGGAGGCAGAGGCCAGTAGATCACCTGAAGTCAGGAGTTCGAGACCAGCCTGGGCAACATAGTGTAACCCCATCTCTACTAAAAATACAAAAAATTAGCTGGGTGTGGTGGTGGGCCCCTGTAATCCCAGCTACTCGGGAGGCTGAGGCAGGAGAATCGCTTGAACCTGGGAGGCAGAGGTTGCAGTGAGCTGAGATCGCGCCATTGCACTCCAGCCTGGGCAACAAGAGCGAAACTCCATCTCAAAAAAAAAAAAAGAAAAAAAGAAAAGAAATTCAGAGCTTAAAGAACTCAATGCTTGCCAGAGCTGGGCCATATATTTGACTCAAAGTTTCCTAGCAGCCTGTGTGAAAAGGGAAATCTGATTAGTTATGCAGTTTACAATATCTATGTGCTAAAGGCAAACTCTTGGCTGGGCATGGTGACTCACACCTGTAATACCAGCACTTTGGGAGATCCATGTGAGAGTTCAAGACCAGCTTGGGCAAGATAGTAAGACCCCCACCTCTACAAAAAAATTTAAAAATTAGCAGGGTGTGGTGGCACACGCCTATGGTCAGCTACTCAGGAGGCTGAAGTGGGAGTGTGTCCGGAATTGGTGGGTTCTTGGTCTCACTGACTTCAAGAATGAAGCCGCGGACCCTCGCGGTGAGTGTTACAGTTCTTAAGGCGGCATGTCTGGAGTTGTTCGTTCCTTCCGGTGGGCTCGTGGGCTGGTGGGCTCGCTGGCTTCAGGAATGAAGCTGCAGACCTTCGTGGTGAGTGTTACAGCTCATAAAAGCAGTGTGGACCCAAAGAGTGAGCAGTCGCAAGATTTATTGCAAAGAGCAAAAGAACAAAGCTTCCACAGTGTGGAAGGAGACTGCTGCTGGCTCGGGCAGCCTGCAGCTTATCTGGCCCCACCCACATCCTGCTGATTGGTAGAGCAGAGTGGTCTGTTTTGACAGGGCGCTGATTGGTGCATTTACAATCCCTGAGCTAGACATAAAGGTTTTCCACGTCCCCATCAGATCAGTTAGATACAGAGTGTCGACACAAAGGTTCTCCAAGGCCCCACCAGAGCAGCCAGACACAGAGTGTTGATTGGTGCACTCACAAACCCTGAGCTAGATACAGGGTGCTGATTGGTGTGTCCACAAACCTCGAGCTAGATACAGAGTGCCGATCGGTGCATTTACAATCCCTGAGCTAGACACAAAGGTTTTCCAAGGCCCCACCAGAGCAGCTAGATACAGAGTGTCGATTGGTGCACTCACAAACCTTGAGCTAGACACAGGGTGCTGATTGGTGTGTTTACAAACCCTGAGCTAGATACAGAGTGCCAATTGGTGCATCCACAGTCCTTGAGCTAGACATAAAGGTTCTCCAAGGCCCCACCAGAATAGCTAGATGCAGAGTGTCGATTGGTGCATTCACAGACCCTGAGCTAGACACAGGGTGCTGATTGGTGTATTCACAATCCCTGAGCTAGACATAAAGGTTCTCCACATCTCCACCAGACTCAGGAGCCCAGCTGGCTTTGCCCAGTGGATCGTGCACCGGGGCTGCAGGTGGAGCTGCCTGCCAGTCCTGTGCCATGCGCTCGCACTCCTCAGCCCTTGGGTGGTCGATGGGACTGGGCACCGTGGAGCAGGGGGTGGCGCTCGTCGGGGAGGCTCGGGCCGCACAGAAGCCCATGGAGGGGATGAGAGGCTCAGGCATGGCGGGCTGCAGGTCCCAAGCCCTGCCCCATGGGAAGGCAGCTAAGGCCCGGTGAGAAATCGAGCACAGCGCCAGTGGGCTGGCACTGCTGGGGGACCCAGTACACCCTCCGCAGCCACTGGCCCGGGTGCCAAGCCCCTCATTGCCCGGGGCTGGCAGGGCCGTCCAGCTGCTTCGAGTGCGGGGCCCGCCAAGCCCACGCCCACCCGGAACTCCAGCTGGCCCACAAGCGCCGCACGCAGCCCCGGTTCCTGCTGGTGCCTCTCCCTCCACACCTCCCGGCAAGCCGAGGGAGCCGGCTCCTGCCTTGGCCAGCCCAGAAAGGGGCTCCCACAGTGCAGCGGTGGGCTGAAGGGCTCCTCAAGTGCCACCAAAGTGGGAGCCCAGGCAGAGGAGGCGCTGAGAGCGAGAGCGAGGGCTGTGAGGACTGCCAGGATGCTGTCACCTCTCAGGAGGATGCCTTGAACCTGGGAGGTTGAGGCCGCATGAGCTGTGGTCACACCACTGCACTCCCTGGGAGACAGAATGAGACCCTGTCTCGAAGAAAAAAAAAAAAGGCACATTCCTGAATCTAAAGAAGTACAACTCTTTTTTATATAAGACCAGAAAAAAAAATAATAAAACTCTATCCTGGAGTTTCTTATAAAGATGACACATGTGTGATTTATTACTCATTTGAAAAGTGAAACCAGAGGAGAAACATCCTGAGGTAAGACTTTAACTGAACCCTTACGTGGTATAACAGACCTTATTTTTCATTTCATCATGCTACATGCTAAGTTAGAAACAAGTTTCCATGCATGTTACAGTACATTTATGCCACAGTGTCAGAATCCACACAGTTATTTTATTTTATTTTTTTTTTTTGAGATGGAGTTTCGCTCTTATCGCCCAGGCTGCAGTGCAATGGCACAATCTCGGCTCACTGTAACCTCCTCCTCCCAGGTTCAAGCAATTCTTTTGCCTCAGCCTCCCGAGTAGGGATGCCCACCACCATGCCCGGCTAATTTTTGCATTTTTAGTAGAGACGGGGTTTCACCATGTTGGCCAGCTGGTCTCAGGTGATCCGCCCACCTCAGCCTCCCAAAGTGCTGGGATTACAGGCATGAGCCACCACACCCAGCTGTGTCCACACAGTTTTCTAGTTTGCTGAGCTGCGGACCTACCAGCAGGTGTGCAGAGAAGGGATGTTCCTGGTAGAGCTCCTTAGGCCTCCCTCAGATCCATGGGAAGCACTGGAACTGTTCCTTTAGCTACACAGATACACGACCATGTTCATCCTCTGCAGTTATTTAGTTACCCCAATCTTTCAGTGAAGTCTCTGCTAGACAAATGGAGTTGTAAGGTGACCTTGGTGTGACGGCGGGGGTAGTGATTATGATGGTGGTTATGTGAAAGGGATGGTGGTGATGTGAAAGGGTGGTGGTGAAAGTGAAGGGGATGAGGGTAGTGGTGGGGGGTGGTTACTTAAGGCTGCAGTCTGCAGTCTACTGCCGTGGCTGCTGAGAACAGTCTCTATTTGTCTGCCATCAGTCTATCCAGATCCTTCTACCTGGGGAAAGATCTGGACTGGCCAAGCCTGGTCACATGGCAGCAACCAGGTTGCAACCAACAAAATTTCCTCTCTGGAGGGAAAATTAATCTAGATTTAGAAACTGCCAAGAGCTGGGTTTCTCAAGCCACCTTGGCCTTGAACTTCCTCCAAGGGA
Source organism: Symphalangus syndactylus (assembly GCF_028878055.3). NCBI lineage: Eukaryota > Metazoa > Chordata > Mammalia > Primates > Hylobatidae > Symphalangus > Symphalangus syndactylus. The sequence continues at coordinate 35,947,090 of NC_072436.2, forward strand.
GGTCATCAGCGAGGGTGTAAGAGGTACTTGGGAGCCTGCAGTTGGTGGAGCTGAGATGGGTGTGGAGACCCCCCCTTGGTGATGGCCTGCAGGTTTCAGTTTTAAGCACGTGGTTTAAAGGGGACTTTCCCCACCAGAGAAGGAAGAGCTGACAATTGGAACAGGCCCTGAGCTTAACAAACTTTGCCGAAAGCAGCTACAATTGTCAAGCAATAAAGACTGAGATGGTGGAGTGTCCACACAGCTGCCAGCCGCTAGAGCCAAGACTGAAATCCAGAAACTTACCCTGACCAAACCAGGAGTTCGAGAAAGCACAAAGCCTTCTGTGGGAAGGAGAAAGAAAATGAAAGCTAATATTAGGCTAAGCAGCTGTTGATAACAGTAAAAGTTTATGCCAAGTCAATGTGAAGAAAGAAACGACCAAAGATGGGATTTCTGGTGGAGGAGATAAAGGATCATTGAGATGAAATGAGACCAGCATACCTTCCCTGAGATGCAAATTGCCCTCACCCCACAATCTCAGCTAGGGAGACTGGGGGAGGGAGCTCTTTAAAAAATCAGGCCAGGCACAGTGGCTCGCACCTGTAATCTCAGCACTTTGGGAGGCCGAGGTGGGCGGATCACTTGAAGTTAGGAGTTTGAGACCAGCCTGGCCAACATGGGGAAACCCTGTCTCTACTAAGAATACAAAAATTAGCAGGATGTGGTGGCGCATGCCTGTAATCCCAGCCTGTGCAACATGGTGAAACCCTGTCTCTACTAAAAATAGAAAAATTAGCCGGCACCTATAATCCCAGCTACTTGGGAGGCTGAGGCATAAGAATCACTTGAACCCAGGAGGCGGAGGTTGCAATGAGCCAAGATCGCGCCACTATACTCCAGCCTAGGCAACAGAGCGAGACTCCGTCTCAAAAAATAATAAATACATAAATAAATAAACAAAACATAATAAGCTCAAAATTCCAATGGTAAAAAGAATACACAGTGGAGTTTCCCACTCTGGGACACCCAGTTCCCTTCCCCAGAGGATCTATTGGTTTCTTTTGTTTCCTTCCAGAGCTAGTTTATACATATACAAATTATATGAGTGTGTATGCATATATATACTTTTTTCCTTTTTTTCCTACAAAATGCAGCATATTATTAATATAACAGGGTTCAGATACATGCTTTTTCATGTATCAGGATATCTTGGAATGATCCAGATCAGTACCTAAAGAGGTTCCTCTTTTTTTTTATAGTCACATAGTATTTCTTTATGCAGTTGCACCATCATTGTTATTTATGTTGAGCACAGAGGTTACTTCCAGTCTTAGTTATTACCAACAGTGCTGCCATGCAACACCTTATACAAATGTAATTTATACACATGCAAGGAAAGAAGCAGTCCTAGAACAGAAAATGGTGGCGAAATTTTGTTAGTTTTGCCAAATTGCCCTCCATAAAATTTACACCAACTTTACTCTCCCATTTGCAATACAGGGCAGTGCTCCAGGTGTGAATGGAGACGACTTCAAGCTCACTGTGCTGAGAAACTGCTTTTCAGAGGGTGTCTACAGAGCCCACAGGTGAGTGAGCCCCTGGAGGAAGGGGCAGCTCTCTCCTTCCAAAGCTCTTCCTTTATACCTTTCTCATCTGAAGTTATGAAATTCACCATGGTCATTTGTTTAGTCAGTCTCCCCACTCTGGCTGTGAACTTCTCAGGAGCTAAGATTTGGCCTTATTGGCTGGTGTGGTGGCTCACGCTGTAATCCCAGCACTTTAGAAGGTCGAGGTGGGTGGATTGCTTGGGCTCAGGAGTTGGAGACCAGCCTCGGGAACATGGCAAAACCCCATCTCTACAAAAAATATAAAAATTAGTCAGGTGTGGTGATTCATACCTGTAGTGCCAGCTACTTGGAAGGCTGAGGCAGGAGGATCACTTGAGCCCTGGAGGCCGGGGTTGCAGTGAGTCAAGATCGTACCACTGCACTCCAGCCTGGGTGACAGAGGGAGACCCTGTCTCAAGAAAAACAAAAACAAAAGATTAGGCCTTACTCACCTTTACACCTTTAGTGTCTGGCCCAGAGCTCTTAGATGATCAATGAGGGTTTTATTAGATGAGTGAAAAAAATTAATAAATTGAGCCAGGCGTGGTGGCTCACGCCAGTAATCCTAGCACTTTGGGAGGCCAAGTTGAGACAATCATCTAAAGTCAGGAGTTCAAGACCAGCCTGGCCAACATGGCAAAATCCCGTCATTACTAAAAATACAAAAATTAGCCAGGTGTGGTGGTGCATGCCTGTAATCCTAGCTACTTGGGAGGCTGAGACAGAACAATCGCTGGAACCCGGGAGGTGGAGGTTGCAGTGAGTGGAGATCATGCCACTGCACTCCAGCCTGGGCCACAGATTGAGACTCCATCTCAAGAAAAAAAAAAAATTTGCCGGGTTTGGTGGCCCAAGCCTGTAATCCCAGCACTTTGGGAGGCCGAGGCGGGTGGATCACGAGGTCAGGAGATCGAGACCATCCTGGCTAACACGGTGAAACCCTGTCTCTACTAAAAACACAAAAAAATTAGCCAGGCGTGGTGGCAGGTGCTTGTAGTCCCAGCTACTTTGAGGCTGAGGCAGGAGAATGGCGTGAACCCTGGAGGCGGAGCTTGCAGTGAGCCCGAGATCGCGCCACTGCACTCCAGCCTGGGCGACAGAGCGAGACTCCATCTCAAAAAAAAAAAAAAAGAAGAAAAGAAAAGAAAAAAATTGATAAATTGGGCTTCTAGGTTCAATCTCAGGAAAACAACTGGAAACTATATACTATGAGGACTGAGGCTATAATCACCTTAAGAGATTTCATGACTCTGCAACTTCCCCATGTGTGGGGTTTTTGTCTTCTTACCTATAATTCCCTAGAGAGACTAGTAATTAAACATCTAAAACAAAAAGGGTCAGTGCCCTGTAAGCGTGTAGAGTATCCTGACTCAGCCAGCAGGTGTCTTCTGCTCACTGGACCCACACTGGCCACAAGGCCAGGACATAGCTTTTGTCTCAGAATCCTAGTCATAGCTCTGTAGTGCCATCTTTTTAGAAGTAGAAGTATTTCTTGAGGGCTACAATGTGCCAGACACTGGACTGGTGGTCTGAGCTCCATCTGCATGGAGGAGGGATTTCAGAGCATTGCCCCTTATAGTGAATACCTGTTGCTTGTTCCCCACCCCTCTTTCTCCAGCACAAGATCCTGCTGCAGGTTCCTGACCTCAGAGATCCATTCAGGGGCCAGCAAATGACCCTACTGGCCCCATCAGAGTGACTCTCAGCACTGTTGCAGGCACCTGTGGATAAAAGGCTTGCCTTGATCTGGAAAGGAATGAGTTGGAACTACTATTACCATTTTTTTTTTAGATGGAGTCTCGCTCTGTTGCCCAGGCTGGAGTGCAGTGGTGTAATCTCAGCTCAGCAACCTCTGCCTCCCGAGCTCAAGCAATTCTGGTGCCTCAGCCTCCTGAGTAGCTGGGATTACAGGCGTCCACCACCATGCCCGGCTAATTTTTGTATTTTTAGTAGGAGATGGGGCTTCACCACGTTGGCTAGACTGGTCTTGAACTGCTGACCTCAAGTGATCAGCCTGCCTCGGCCTCCCAAAGTGCTGGGATTACAGGCGTGAGCCACTGCACCTGGCCTACTATCACCATTTTTTGCCACCACACAGAGAACCCCCCAGGAATAGAGCTGAGAAATAGGAAGTGAGACTGAATCATCAGGGAGTGAAATCAAGGGCCTTGCCACATTTACATCCCTAGATCTGGTCATGCCTAAAGTGAGGCTTTCAGTTACATGTGAGAAAGAGCTCTAGAATATATTCTCTGTTCTCTCTGACTATGGAAGATCAGTCACATGACAAATTTTATTTCACAAAGCTGCTGGAGGCCTGAGCTATAGGTCTGTACACAGGTAAGAGGCCCCCCCACGAAGACTGAGAGGAAAGATCCGTAGATACACGGGTGAAACAAGGTCAATAAAAGGCATTCTGCCTCCACTGAGATACAACAGGTACATAAACACATGGGAGAGAATGGGAAATGGGTCAGTCAGAAGCCAAGCCAAGCTGGGGTTGTCGACTTGGTCCAGGAGTGAGAATGAATGTCCCAGTCACCCCCTGTTACCAGGAGACATGATAAATGATTGTTAAAGGCTGGGTGCAGTGGCTCACGCCTGTAATCCCAGCACTTTGGGAGGCCAAGGCGGGCGGATCACGAGGTCAGGAGATCGAGACCGTCCTGGCTAACACAGTGAAACCCTGTCTTTACTAAAAATACAAAAAATTAGCCGGGCATGGTGGCGGGCGCCTGTAGTCCCAGCTACTCGGGAGGCTGAGGCAGGAGAATGGCGTGAACCTGGGAGGTGGAGCTTGCAGTGAGCTGAGATTGGCGCCACTGCACTCCAGCCTGGGCGACAGAATGAGACTCCATTCTCAAAAAAAATAAATAAATAAATAAATAATAATAATAATTGTTGTTGTTTGTGTCACCAACACAGTAGACAACTGAAACAATCTTCTTTCCCATATCTGCTCCTCTTCTTTCTTTTTTTTCTTTTTCTGAGTCGGAGTTTCATTTTTGTTGCCCAGGCTGCAGTGCAATGACCTAATCTCAGCTCACCACAACCTCCCGGGTTCAAGCAATTCTAGTGCCTCAGCCTCCTGAGTAGCTGGGACTACAGGCATGCGCCACAATGCCAGGCTAATTTTAGTAGAGACAGGGTTTCTCCATGTTGGCCAGGCTGGTCTCGAACTCCCAACCTCAGGTGATCCACCCGCCTCAGCCTCCCAAAGTGCTGGGATTACAGACGTGAGCCTCCGCGCCCGGCATCTGCTCCTCTTCTCATATCTCCCATGTTGGCTAATGGCACCAGCATCTCCTGTGGTAAATATGTATTCTGTCTTTGTCCTCAGTCTTGGCACACAGCTCCTATAACCCTTGGAATCCCTGGAATGATGTCTTTTGTGTGCTAATAGGGTGCCTGGTGGCCGGGGGTCCCTGACATCGCTTGAAGATGGGGGCTGGTCACCAGAGAGACCAAGGCATGACAGAATTGGAACTTTCAGCTCATCCCCCAACCTCCAGGAGGGAAAAGGGGCTGACGATTGAGTCAATCAGCATTAGTCAATGATTTCATCAATTGTGCCTGTGTAATGAAACCTCCATAAAAACCCCTAAATGATGAGATTCAGGGAGCTTCCGGTTGGTGAACACACTAAAGTGCTAGGAGGGCGGTGTGCCCAGAGGAGACATAGAAGCCCTGCATGCCCCTCCAATACCATGCCCTATGCTTCCACCTGGCTGTCTCTGACCATATGTCCTTGATCATGAAGTGGTAAGCCTAACGAAAGTGTTTCCGAGTTCTGTGAGCCATTCTGGCAAATCATTGAACATGAAGAGGGGGTGTGGGAACCTAGGACTTCTATAACTGGTTGGTCAGAAATACAGATGGTAACCTGGTACCAGCAACCGACATCTGAAATCAGGGCAATCTTGCGGGATGGAGCCCTTTAACTGGTGGCATTGACAATAATTCTAGGTAGATAATGTCAGAATGGAATTGATTTGTTGCATACCCAATTGGTATCTGGAGAGTTAAATAATTGGTCAGTACAAGAAAAAACTCACACATTTGGTGGCAGAAGTATTGTGAATAAAAACAGTTCAGAGCTCCCCTACTCCCAAACCAGAAAACCTGGAGTCACCTTCGATGCCACCCTCTCACCACCCACCCTCTGCACTATCCCTGCCAATCACTTGGCAAGTTATCCTGATTCCACCCCCAAATACCTCTCTCATCTCCCGTCTTCACTTTTCATTCATCATTTACTCATTCAATCGCAGATATTTGCTCTTATCTTCTCTGTGCCAGGCTTTGTGATAGGCATTGGAGTCAGAAGAATGAATGAGACCTGGTAGGAAAATCACAATCTAGTGGTAAAACAAAAACCAGAACACAATCATAAAGCAATGGGATTCACACTCAGAAATGCATAGAGCTGCTGGGCGCGGTGGCTCATGCCTGTAATCCCAGCACTTTGGGAGGCCGAGGCAGGCAGATCATGAGGTCAGGGGTTCAAGACCAGCCTGACCAACATGGTGAAGCCCTGTCTCTACTAAAAATGCAAAATTAGCCGGGCCTGGTGGCACATGCCTGTAATCCCAGCTACTCAGGAGGCTAAGGCGGGAGAATCACTTGAACCTGGTAGGCAGAGATTGCAGCAAGCCGAGATCACGCTACTGCACTCCAGCTTGGACGACACAGCGAGACTGTCTCAAAAAAAAAAAAAGAAAAGAAATGCACAGAGCATCATAGAGTCCAGGGCAGGGGTCCCTGACCAAGCTCAGGAATGGTGGGGGATGGGATAGGGACATCAGTGGAGTTTTCTGGGGTTTTTTGTTTTGTTTTGTTTGAGACAGGGTCTTGCTCCGTCACCCAGGATGGAGTGCAGTGGTGTGATCATAGTTCACTGCAACCTTGAACTCCTGGGCTCAAGGGATCCCCCAGCCTCAGCCTCCTGAGTAGCTGGGATTACAGGCATGAGCCACCACACCCAGTCAATAGACTTTTCTTGATGCGGGTGACGCCCAAGCTTTAAGTTTGAAGACTAAAGGAGAGCTGGCACACCAAGAGTATAGGAGGGGAGGGGTGGGGAAGGGAGGGGCGGGGAGAGGGGAGGGAAGGGGGGAGGGGAGGGGAGAGGACAGGAGAGGAGAGAGGAGAGGAGAGAGGACAGGACACAGCAGGCCAGTAGGGCAGCTTTGAGTATGGCTCAGAGGCGAGGCGAGCAAGGTCTGAATCACTTCTGCTCCAAGTCCAGGCCCACATTACTTCTTTTTTTTTTTTTTTGGAGACGGAGTCTCGCTCTGTCGCCCAGGCTGGAGTGCAGTGGCGCAATCTCGGCTCACTGCAAGCTCCACCTTCCGGGTTCACGCCATTCTCTTGCCTCAGCCTCTCCGAGTAGCTGGGACTACAGGCGCCCGCCACCACGCCTGGCTAATTTTTTGTATTTTTAGTAGAGACGGGGTTTCATTGTGGTCTCGATCTCCTGACCTCGTGATCCGCCCGCCTCGGCCTCCCAAAGTGCTGGGATTACAAGCGTGAGCCACCGCGCCCGGCCCACATTACTTCTTACATGGACAAGAGGCCAGTAACTGCTCTACCCACACATTCTCCTCCCCTACCATCAGAAAAATCTCCCTAAAGCTCAAATTTGACTTCCTGTCTCCTCTGCTTGCTACCCTCTGCTGGTTCTCCTTTCTGATCTGTGGCGTCTCAGCTCCACCTCTGTTCATAAACTTCATATGGTGCCTTCAAAAGTATTTCCGTCTCTGGACCTTCATCCCTGCACTACTGTCTGCCTGGAATTTCCTGCCCTGCCTTGGTTGATGAGGTGGACTCCTATTCATACTTCAGAGTGACTCAGATGTGACTTGTTCCACAAAGTCCCCTCCCACTTGCACTCACCTCCATGGTGCACGTATTCCAGGGCCGTGAGCTTCACCTCTCTGCACATCTCCCTCCTGGTACAGCTGTGAGGGTGCAGACCTCCTCTGCTGGCACCAGGGCCTGGCCTGCAGTGGGCCTTCAGCAAATGCGGAATTAAGGCTCCGGGTAGGTGAAAATGCAGCTAATGACCAGGAAGCTAGAAGCTGTTGGAACATTTCTGAGACCCTTTAGACCTGGAAATAGCTCTATGTGAGAGGGTTGCTGATAGAGAAGGCTGGAAGTGAGGTCCCTCTGTCCCCAGCTTGCCTCAGACCCTGGTTCCAGATACAGCTGCATGTGTTTCCAACCAAGACTCTAACCTGGCTCCTCAACCAAACCTCCCCTGTGTCCATGGATCTGTCTAAACTCCCATTTATAACCGTAAGAGGCTGTGGGTTAGAGGCGTTGTGCTAATGATGGCTGTATGGTTATTATGATTGTGAAGTTGTTATATTTTACGTAGAATACAAGTTTATGTACATTACGATTAAGACTAGTAAAGCTCTTTGGCACTTTAAAAACAAATCCCAGTCAGGCGTGATGGCTCACGCCTGTAATCCTAGCTCTTTGGGAGTCCAAGGCAGGAGGACTGGTTGAGCCCAGTTCTCCAGGAGTTTGAGACCATCCTGGGCAACATAGTAGGACCCCATCTCTACAAAAAAATAGAAATAAAAAAATTAGCCAGACGTGGTGGCATGCACCTTTAGTCCTAGCTACTCGGGAGGCTGAGGCAGGAGGAAAGTAAGGAGGAAGTAAGACTTCCACAGGAGGTGGAACCTACAGTGAGCCATGATCTCACTACTGCACTCCAGCCTGGGCAACAGAGTGAGACCCTGTCTCAAAAAAACAAAACAAAACAAATCTCAATTCAATTACATTTAATTATTTCAAAAACCAAGCTCTCTCATTGTACAACATTCAAACAATAAAGTAAGAAAAAGTGCCTATGGGTCCCAAATTGGTGTGACTACTGTGTCCTGTCAGCCTATAGAAACACAAGTGTCTGTGTGTGTAACTCCTGGGCTCATGCGATCCTCTCACCTTGGCCTCCCAAAGTACTGGGGTTATAGGCGTGAGCCACCATGCTCAGCCTATATATTCTTATTCTTTTTTTTTTTTTTTTTTTTGACACAGAGTCTTGTTCTGTCACCCAGGCTGGAGTGCAATGGCCTGATCTCGGCTCACTGCAACCTCCACCTCCTGGGTTCAAGCGATTCTCCTGCCTCAGCCTTTCGAGTAGCTGGGATTACAGGCATGCGCCACCACACCAAGCTAATTTTGTATTTTTAGTAGAGACGGGGTTTCACGATGTTGGTCAGGCTGGTCTTGAACTCCTGACCTCAGGTGATCCACCCACTTCAGCCTCCCAAAGTGTTAGGATTACAGGTGTGAGCCACTATGCCCAAATATATGTATATATATATATATATATATATATTTTTTTTTTTTTTGAGACAGAGTCTCGCTCTGTTGCCCAGGCTGGAGTGAAGTGGCACAATCTCGGCTCACTGCAACCTCCGCCTCCCAGGTTCAAGCGATTCTCCTGCCTCAGCCTCTCGAGTAGCTGGGATCACAGGCGCGCACCACCATGGCTGGCTAATTTTTTGGTATTTTTTAGTAGAGACAGGTTTTCACCACGTTGGTCAGGCTGGTCTCGAACCCCTGACCTCAAGTGATCCACCCGCTTCAGCCTCCCAAAGTGCTGGGATTACAGGCATAAGCCACCGCACCTGGCCTTATATTCTTTTTTTTTTTTTTTTAACAAAAACAAAAAAACACCTGATGGGGTCAGGTGTGGTGGCTCACACCTGTAGTCCCAGCACTTTGGGAGGCCGAGGTGGGCAGATCACTTGAGGTTAGGAGTTAGAGACCAGCCTGGCCAACATATAGTGAAACCCCATCTCTACTAAAAATGCAAAAATTAGCTGGGTGTGGTGGCGCACACCTGTAATCCCAGCTACTCAGGAGGCTGAGTCTGGAAAATCACTTGAACCCGGGAGGCGGAGGTTGCAGTGAGCTGAGATCATGCCATTGCACTCCAGCCTGGGCAACAAGAGCGAGACTCCATCTCAACAAAACAAAACAAAACAAAAAAACAACTTGATGGATATCTTTGTCAGTACATATAATTCTATTTGGTTCTTTTTAATGGCCACATAGTAAGACTTATTATATTAGGGTCAGCAAAGTATGGCCTCTAGACCCAATATGGCCCAGCACCTAAATGAAGTTGTATGGGAACATAGCCATGCCTATTCCTTTCCATAGAGTCTCAGCCTGCTTTTGCACTATAGTAGCAGAATTGAAAGGTCGCATCAGAGACTCTGTGGCCTACAAAGCCCGGAGAGTTTACCATCTAGCTCGTTACAGAAAAAGTATGCCAACCTGTGCAATATATGGCTGTTTCATGCTTTATTTAGCCAGTCCCTATTAATAACATTTAAATTGTTTCCATTTGTTCAGCATTAACAAACAATCTCAAAATTAACACTTTCATTTTCAACATTTACGTCAGTTGGTTGGGCACCGGTGGCTCACGCCTGTAATCCCAGCACTTTGGGAAGCCAAGGCAGGCAGATCACAAGGTCAAGAGATCAAGACCATCCTGGCCAACGTTGTGAAACCCCGTCTGTACTAAAAATACAAAAATTAGCTGGCCCTGGTGGTGCATGCCTGTAGTCTAAGCTACTCGGGAGGCTGAGGCAGGAGAATCGCTTGAACCTGGGAGGCAGAGATTGCAATGAGCTGAGATCGCGCCACTGCACTCCAGCCTGGGTGACAGTGCGAGACTCTGTCTCAAAAAAAAAAGAAAAAAAAATTTACATCAGTTGATGGCCACCATGGCTATCAGTGAGTGAGAACATTAGTAGGTGTGAACACAATGTATCCATACGGAAATATTTCCTTTAAGAGTGGACCCTCACATTAATAGACATTGTGGCTCCAGGGGCAACTTTGGAAATAGGAGCAATTGCCAAAGTTGCCAAGGCAAAGGGCTGTACAGAAAAATCTCATTTTCATAATAAAGAACCAGAACACTCACCAAAGAGCATCAAAGCAGACTTCAGGATCCAGGATGAGGTGAAAATTCAGGGATGCAGAACAGTGAAACATAGATACAAGCCGTGGATGGCCTACTGTCAGTGGTGGAGTGACACAAAGGAGCCCAAAAGTAAAGGGAAAGTTATCATTTTAAACATTAACTGGGCACAGTGGCACATGCCTGTAAGTAATCCCAGCTACTCGGGAAGCTGAGGCAGGAGGATTGTTTGAGTCCAGCAGTTCAAGGCTGCAGTGAGCCATGATCGTACCTCTGTGCTCTAGCCTGGGCAACAGAGTGAGACCCTGTCGAAAGAAAGAAAAGAAAGAAAGAGGCTGGACGCCATAGCTCACGCCTGTAATCCCAGCAGTTTGTGAGGCTGAGGCAGGTGGATCACCTGAGGTCAGGAGTTTGAGACAGCCTGGCCAACATAGTGAAACCCTGTCTCTATTTAAAATACAGAAAATTAGCTAGTGGCAGGCACCTGTAATCCCAGCAACTCAGGAGGCTGAGGCAGGAGAATCGCTTGAACCCAGAAGGCAGAGGTTGCAGTGAGCCGAGATTGTGCCATTGCACTCCAGCCTAGGCAATAAGAGCAAAACTCCATTTCAGAAAAGAAAAGAAAAGAAAAGAGAGAGAAAGAGAGAGAGGAAGGAAGGGAGGAAGGGAGGGAGGCAGGAAGGAAGGAAGGGAGGCAGGGAGGAAAGGAGGGAGGGGGAAGGAAAGGGAAGGGAAAGAAAGGAAGGAAGGAAAGAAGGAAAGAAAGAAAGAAAGAAAGGAAAGTAGCAATTACCAAGCATTTGCCAGGCACAAGTGCTTGATACTGTATAGGCAGGCATGGTATTCCAAATGTTTAATAAGGATTATGGCTCAGACATCAGCCAATCAGAACAGACGAAGAACTTTATGTTTTTCTTTCTTTCCTTCCTTCCTTCCTTCCTCCCTCCCTCCTTCCCTCCCTCCTTCTCTTTCTTTCTTTCTTCCTTTTTTTTTTTTGAGACACAGACTTGCTCTTTTACACAGGTGGGAGTATAGTGGTGCAATCATGGCTCACTACAGCCTTGACCTCCCAGACTCCAGCGATTCTCCCACCTCAGCCTCCGTAGTGCTGGGATTACAGGCATGAGCCACTGTACTCAGCCAGATGCAGGACTTAACTAATTGATATCACTGAACCAATGTGAGCTGCTGAATATCGCACTGCCCATATTCAGTACTCAATTTAATCCCCACAGTCATATGCCACCTGACAGTCAAGAGAAGCAACTTTAAGGAAAAATATCAACCAACACAGTTTCCTTCTCCTCCAAGCATGTCTCAGGATATGTCCCCTCCACTCTAACCACTGATAGTAACTGAAGAAGCAATTGTCAGACCTCCTGTACAGTCTCAGACTGTACTAGAAAAGATGGATATATGTGTGTAAAGTTATATATTGCTATAGATATTTCTCCAGAGAAGATATACGAGTGGCCAATAAGCACAAGAAAAGATGCTCAACTGGGCGTGATGGCTCATGCCTATAATCCCAGCACTTTGGAGGCCGAGGAGGGCAGATCACCTGAGGTCAGGAGTTCAAGACCAGCGTGGCCAACATGGCAAAACCCTGTCTCTACTAAAAATACAAAAAAATTAGCCAGGCATGGTGGCAGGCACCTATAATTCCATCTACTCGGGAGGCTGAGGCAAGAGAATCACTTGAATTCAGGAGTTGGAAGTTGCAGTGACCTGAGACTGTGCCATTGCACTCCAGCCTGGGCAACAGAGCGAGACTCCATCTCAAAAAAGAAAAAAGAAAAGAAAAAGAAAGAAAGAAAAGAAAAGATGCTCAACATTATTAGTTATTAGAGAAGTGCAAATCAAAACCACGAAATACTACTCCACATCCACTAGAATGGATATAATAAAAAGAGGGACCATAACAAGTGTCAGTAAGGATGTGTGTAGAAATTGAATCCCTCATCCACTGAAGATAGGAATGTAAAGTAGTGCAGCTGCTGTGGAAAACAATTTGGCAATTTCTCAAAAAGTTAAACAGAGGTACCATATAACCCAGCAATTCCACTCCTAGGTATATACCCAAGAGAAATGAAAACAAGTGTCCACATAAAACTTGTACACAAATGTTCATAGCAGCACTATTCACAATAGCCCAAAGTAGAAACAACACAAATGCTCATCAACTGATGAATGGCTGAACACAATGTGGTATATCCATACAATAGGCTATATTATGCAGCCGTGAGATGTACTGAGACATGCTACAGCATGGATGAACCTTGAGGACGTTGTACTAAGTGAAAGAACAGACACAAGGCCCAGCGCATTGGCTCATGCCTGTAATCCCAGCACTTTGGGAAGCCGAGGCGGGCAGATCACCTGAGGTCAGAAGTTCGAGACCAGCCTGGTCAACATGGTGAAACCCCATCTCTATTTTAAAAAAGTACAAAAATTAGCCGGGCGTGGTGGTGTGCACCTGTTATCCCAGCTACTCGGGAGGGTGAAGCAGGAGAATTGTTTGAACCTGGGAGGCAGAGGTTGCAGTGAGCCAAGATCGTACCACTGCACTCCAGCCTGGGTGACAGAGCGAGACTCTGTCTCAAAGCAAAACAAAACAAAACAAAAAACAGAAACAAAAGGCCACATAGTATATATGATTCCATTTTTATGGAATGTCCAGAATAGGCACATCCATGGACAATGAAAGTAGATTCATGGCAGCCTGAGACCGAGGGTGGGAGAAAAGGGAAATGACTGCTAATGGGTATAGGCTGATGAAAATGTTCTAGAATTAGATAGTGGGGATGGTTACATAACTTTGTTAATATACTAAAAACCTTTAGAAGAGTGTGAATTTTATGGTATGTGAATAACGTTTCTTTAAAAACTACAGATTAGGCTGGGAACAGTGGCTCATGCCTGTAATCCCAGTACTTTGGGAGGCCAAGGCAGGAGGACTGCTTGAGCCCAGGAGTCTGAGACCAGCCTGAGTAACATAGCAAGACGTCATCTCTACAAAAAAAATTTTAAAATTAGCTGGATGTGGTGGCACTCACCTGTAGTTCCAACTACTCAGGAGGCTGAGGTGGGAGGATTGCTTGAGCCCAGGAGGTCAAGGCTGCAGTGAGCTGTGATTGAGCCACTTGCACTCCAGCCTGGGTGACAAAGTGAGACCGTCTTAAAAAAAAAATGAAAAAATAATTTTTAAAAAGTTACATATTATTAGCCAGGCATGGTGGCACATGCCTGTAATCCTAGCTACTTGGGAGGCCAAGGCAGGAGAATTGCTTGAACCCGGGAGGTGGAGAGCCAAGATCATGCCACTGCACTCCAGCCTGGGCAACAAGAGCGAAACTCCGTCTCAAAAAAAAATTATATATTATTATGCCAATGAACCACATTCCTTGGTGATTTGCCTTCATTTTTTATCCCAAAGATCTCCCTGTATAAGAGAGAGTATGTGCTTCATTTTGGCACATCCTAATTATCAGTAATGCTTATATAGACTTACTCTGGGCCAGATACTATGCTAAGTGCTTTCCATGGGTGAATGAACTCTACTGGGTGGGATGAGCCACTATTTATACTTCTGGACCCGTGATCCCTGATGTCTGCCCATTCGAGTTTTTTTTTTTTTTTTTTTTTTGAGACGGAGTCTCGCTCTGTCGCCCAGGCTGGAGTGCAGTGGCGCAATCTCGGCTCACTGCAAGCTCCGCCTCTGGGGTTCACGCCATTCTCCTGCCTCAGCCTCTCCGAGTAGCTGGGACTACAGGCGCCCGCCACCACGCCCGGCTAATTTTTTTGTATTTTTAGTAGAGACGGGGTTTCACTGTGGTCTCGATCTCCTGACCTCGTGGTCCGCTCGCCTCGGCCTCCCAAAGTGCTGGGATTACAAGCGTGAGCCACCGCGCCCGGCCGCCCATTCGAGTTTTGAGAGTTGGCCTCAGCATTAGGATGGTGGCAGCAGTGGTGCAGAGAGAGAGAGCACAGGAACCCGGGTTCAAAAAACTCAAGAAAACTCAGAACACTGATAGAAAATAGCCTGGGACAGTATCCAAAAACAGAAGAACAAGTTGAAGCTCAAAATCAGGAATTAGGTTGCAGACTGGGATTGGTAAAGCAATTGGAGTTGGGGGTGGGTTCCCAAAAAGGGACAATGTCAGCACCCCATGCTACAACACCGAATCCCAATAAAACATAGTAGATATAATCCAGGTCTACATCAAAAGTTCTTGGGAATGTACATGAAATCATACTGGGGCCAAGATATGTGGAGTGAGGAACAGATCTGGCCATGCAGTGCAGGGATGATGCCAGTGTTGATTTCTAAGCCTGTGTTTTCCCTGAGTTCTGATGCATCAGTGCCTAGGAGAACAAAGGCAGGATCAAGTGCTCCAGGTACTCAGAGTCAGAAATCCAATCTACAGGGCAAGCAATGAAGACAGCAAGACAGGACCACAAGATGAAAACTAAAGGCCAAGCCCAGGGATGGGTGATGATTTCCGAGAAAACATGTAAACTCACTGACTGTCCTTGGCCACTGGCTCCTGGTGCCAGATTATAAAGCGAAGGTATGGGAAACAGCAACGTGAACTCAGGGATCAGCCCAGGACAAACAGAGCTGAGTCTGCTTTCAACCTGCCCCCTGGAATGAAGTGAGCTATGGACTACATAACAGGATGCGACGAGACGACAGGACAGCAGAAAGCTAAAGGCAAGCCTAGTAGACTCTATCCAAAGTGTCCATCTGGGTTGGACACGGTGGCTCATGCTTGCAATCCCAGCACTTCGGGAGGCCAAGGCAGGCGGATTGCTGGAGCCCAGGAGTTCGAGATCAGCCTTGGCAACATAGTGAGACTTCGTCTCTACAAAAAAGAAAAAAAAAAAAAATTGGGGCCAGGCGCAGTGGCTGACGCCTGTAATCCCAGCACTTTGGGAGGCCGAGGCGGGTGGATCAAAAGGTCAGGAGTTCAAGACCAGCCTGGACAATATGGTGAAACCCCATCTCTACTAAAAATACAAAAATTAGCCAGGCATGGTGGCAGGCACCTGTAGTCCCAGCTACTCAGGAGGCTGAGGCAGAAGAATTGCTTGAACCCAGGAGGTGGAGGTTGCAGTGAGCCAAGATCGCGCCACTGCACTCCAGCCTAGGGGACACAGTGAGACTCCATCTCAAAAAAAAAAAAAAAAAAAAAAGTAATCATCTGGGTGTGGTGGTACATGCCTATAGTCCCAACTACTCCTGTGGCTGAGATGGGAGGATTGTTTGAGCCCAGGAGTCTGGGGCTGCAGTGAGCCATGATCATGCCACTGCACTCCAGCCTGGGTGACAGAAAGAGACACCATTTCAAAACACACAAAACAAAAAAACAAAAAAGTTTAGCTGCAGTGGCTTTTTAGAGACACCACATCTAAAAAAACAAGAAAAGGAAGGGCGGGGCATGGTGGTTGATGCCTGTATCCTAGCACTTTGGGAGGCTGAGGCAGGAGGATCATTCTGAGGTCAGGAGTTCTAGACCAGCCTGGCCAACATGGTGAAACACTGTCTCTACTAAAAATACAAAAATTAGCTGGGTGTGGTGACACGCATCTGTTATCCCAGCTACTCGGGAGGCTGAGGCATGAGAACTGCTTGAACCTGGGAGGCAGAGCTTGCGGTGAGCCGAGATTGGGCCACTGAACTCCAGCGTGGGCAACACAGCGAGACTCTGTCTCAAAAAAAAAAAAAGAAAGAAAAGAAAAGAAACAACTGGCCACAGAGTAGAGAAAGAACAGAGTGGAAGAAAGACGAGAGGCTTGGGGACTAGTTAGGAGACAACTACAAGTTGAGAGTAAAGTGATAAAGGCCTAAATCAGAAGTTGACAAACTTTTTCTGTAGGGCCAGAAAGATGTTGTGTAACTTTCCCAGGGTCACCCTGATGGTGTGTGGTTGACAAACTTTTTCTGTGGTAAATATTTTAGTCTTTGCATGCCATAAGGTCTCTATATCAATTTTTTAACTATGCTGTTGTAGCACAAAAGTAGCCATAGATAAGAAGTAACAGGCTGGGTGAGGTGGCTCACACCTGTAATCCCAGCACTTTGGGAGGCCAAGGCGAGTGGATCACCGGAGGTCAGGAGTTTGAGACCAGCCTGACCAACATAGAGAAACCCAGTCTACTAAAAATACAAAATTAGGGCTGGGCACGTGGCTCACACCTGTAATCCCAGCACTTTGGGAGGCTGAGGTGGGCAGATCACCTGAGGTCAGGAGTTCGAGACCAGCCTGGACAATATGGTGAAACCCCGTCTCTACTAAAAATACCACAATTAGCTGGACTTGGTGGCATGCCCCTGTAATCCCAGCTACTCAGTAGGCTGAGGCAGAAGAATTGCTTGAACCCAGGAGGCAGAGGTTGTGGTGAGCCGAGATCATGCCATTGCACTCCAGCCTGGGCAACAAGAGCGAAACTCCATTTCAAAAAGAGAAAAAAAAAAAGAAAGAAAAATTAGGTGGGCATGGTGGTGCATGCCTATAATCCCAGCTATTCAGGAGGCTGAGGCAGAAGAATTGCCTGAACTCGGGAGGTGGAGGTTGCAGTAAGCTGAGACGGCACCCCTGCAATCCAGCCTGGATGACAGAGACTCTGTTTAAAAAAAAAAAAAAAAAAAAAAGTAACAAATAGGCATGACTGTGTTCCCTGTATTCCAATAAAACTTTATTTACAAAAATGGTGGCGGGGGGCCAGATTTGGCCCATGGGCTGGTTTGCCTACCCCAGACCTAAAGTAATAATACAATAGTCAACATTTGTTGAGAACTATGACATACCAGGCACTTTATTACTGATTCTCACTGCAACCTTGAGGGGAAATATTATTGGCTCCCTTCTAGAGATAAAGAAACTGAGGCTGATAGTGTTGGGTAACTTTCCCAGGGTCACCCTGATGGTATGTGGCAAAGCTGAGATTCAACTCAGGTCTTACTCCAGAGTTCATGGTTAGTCTATGCCACCTGCCGGAGCAGTCAAGAGGAAGGGAGAGGGGAATATATGACTATCAGGTCTCAGTTCCCGGGAGAATTCACTCACTCACTCACTCACTCACTCACTCACTCACTCATTCACTCACTCACTCACTCACTCATTCACTCATTCATCCATTCAACAAATGCTATTTGCAAAGTACTTGGGATTCAAAGACAAATAAGATATGATTGCTGTCCTCCAGTAGCTTAGAGTCTAGACTTTTTTTTTTTTTTTGAGACAGGGTCTTGCTCTGTCATCCAGGCTGTCGTGCGGTGACGCAGTCATGGCTCACTGCAGCCTCGACCTCCTGGGTTCAAGTGGTCCTCCCACCTTAGCCTACCAAGTAGCTGCGACTACAGACATGCACCACCACACCAGGTTAATTTTTTTGTATTTTTTTTTTGTAGAGATGGGGTTTCGCCATGTTGCCCAGGCTGGTCTCGAACTCCTGGCTCAAGTGATCCACCCGCCTTGGCTTCCCAAAGTGCTGGGATTGCAGGTGTGTGTCACCATGCCTGGCCAAGTCTAGCATTTAAACATTTAACTGAATGTAAGGGATGAAGAAGAGGGAATGTGATTTATTTCTTACTTTTTATTTCTTGAGACAGAGTCTCGCTCTGTCGCCCAGGCTGGAGTGCAGTGCCGCGATCACGGCTCACTGCAAGCTCCGCCTCCTGGGTTCATGCCAATCTCCAGGCTCAGCCAGTAGCTGGGACTACAGGTGCTCACCACCCCGCCAGGCTAATTTTTGTTTGTTTGTTTTGTATTTTTAGTAGAGACGGGGTTTCACCATGTTAGCCAGGATGGTCTCGATCTCCTGACCTTGTGATACGCCTGCCTCGGCCTCCCAAAATGCTGGGATTACAGGTGTGAGCCACCGCACCCGGCTGGGAATGTGATTATTAACAAGATCGATGAATTGAAACATTGAAGTTGCTCTCATCCCTGCTTCCTTCCTTCCTCTAAGCATCCAGAGAGCCCTCTGATCCTTTGGGATCACAGACATGGGATATTTTTACTCTCCAGCATGAACACATAGGTGGATTTACTGTGAAACTACTGAAGCTTACACTTCAGGGTCCCTCGCTTCCTCAAACTGGGCTTCCAAGCCCTATATCTAATTTTGCACTTCTTTCTTAAGAGTTGCCTGTCCCAAATATATAAGCCTCAGGGCCCCAAACCTGGATCCAGCCTGAGTGAATGTTTTTTTAGAGCCAGGTCTGATAGAAGCCTGTTTTTAAGGAATCACCAGGAATGGTGGATGCTGGTTTTGGCCCTCAGGGTTTCTCTCAGAACTAAGAATTTGGGGGCTGTCCTCAGTCACAGGTGCAGCCTAAAGTCTATTCCCACCATGTCCACTCTCCCCCATTTCCCATCACCTGCCCCTGCTGCGTCTTCCTTTAAAATACAGCCCTGGGCCCTAAGCTTTGTGCTGATTCAAGCTCTTTGGAATTCAAGACATCCAGGAATCCGACGCTCCAAGAATTTTCCCAACGACCTCTCAGTGGGCCATTCAGGCAGGAAAGGATACACACATTCCTAATGGGGCCAGGGGCTGTGACTGAGCCTGTGTGTGGCTGCAAACCTGCTGAACACAAGGTGCTGGCAGTTGGCAGGGCTTCCCAGGGTGGGGACTTCTTGCTGAGCTCATCAGCAGGCCCAGCTCTGTACCTATTTGTCCAGGGAAAAATCAACCCCTAGTGGAATTGTTTTATACTCTCTCACCCAAGTCATAAATGACTCACAACTAGAATGTTATTAACGTGAGAACAGGAGGCCTACCTGGCAAAATAATTGGTTTTGGTCATTTGCTCAGAGTGCCAAGCAAATCCACAAAGCATATCAAATTACAGGTTAGAAACTTGATGAATAAACAAGAACAATACTGTGAGTTCTCAAGGGTATGTCCTGTACCTGTTTTGCCCACTGTCATATCTCTAACAAGACACAGTGAATACAGCCCCTGACACACTGGAGGTACTCTATAGAGTTACTGAATGATTAAAGAAAAGGGATGAGCTGTTCTTAGCGGAAACACCCATTTCTCCTAAGATGAATTCGCATTCTTTTGGACCAGTTATTTCTAAATTAACAGCACTAGCCAGTGGTATCAGAGCATCTTTACCTTTGGATATTACAACTCTATAAATTCTAATTTCTTCTTCTTCTTTTTTGAGACAGAGTTTTGCTTTTTCACCCAGGCTGGAATGAAGTGGTGCGATCTCAGCTCACTGCAACCTCCACCCCGCCGGGTTCAAGCGATTCTCCTGCCTCAGTCTCCTGAGTAGCTGGGATTATAGGCACCCGCCACCACGCTAATTTTTCTATTTTCAGTAGAGACTGCAAAGCCATGTTGGCCAGGCTGGTCTCGACCTCCTGACCTCAGGTGATCCACCCACCTCAGCCTCCCAAAGAGCTAGGATTATAGGCGTGAGCCACCGCGCTCAGCTGAGATGCTATAATTTCTAATCTATGGCTTCCCTTTTTCTGGATTCCATGCAGTTCACACACAAGCATTCTATGACTCATTACCTCCTGAGCATCCAGCTTCTCAACTGTTACATTCCAGGGATCTTTTCCACAGTATGTTTCTAACTAACTCCTTGATGGTTTTTGGGGAGACCTGGGTGACACACTTGAACAGACCTGCTCCAGGGACTTGCTTATCCACTTTGTGTACATCCCATTCCCTTCATTTTCAGGTGACTTCATTTTCTAACCTTCCTTAGAGCAACCAATCCCCCAAACACTGTCTCCTTCTTCAGAGAATCTTTCTATGTGGATTTGTGGTTTTTAAATTGGCATATGAGTTTTAGGCACAGTTGGACCAGGAAATGCCTTCATGAGGAATTCAGCAGCTTCTAGAGATAAAATGTGATAGGCCAAATTATGAGTCTGGGAATCAGGACACTTGGGTTCCACTTTTGTACACATCATTCATTCATTTCACAAATAAGCACCCAAAGCCCACTATGATAGCCAACTGCAGGGCTGTGCTACAAGTATGTAAACAAAGACACCTACTCCTGCCCAAGGGCAGCCCAGTGGGGGAAGTGAAAGGATTAAATTGCAATAGAGAATTGTAAAAGGAATTCGGAGCACTTGGTGAGGTGGTTCTACAACTTTATTGCACCATCAGGATCCCCATGGGTGTTCTTTCAAATGCCAATCTTTGAGCCCCATCCTTCAGAGATCCTGATCCGGTTGATCTAGGAATGCTCAGGGACACTGAATGTTTATTCTGAGCACCTTCCCTCCCTCCACTCCCCTCCTGGTGATTCCACTGGAGGTGGCCCCAACCCACACACACTTTCCTTCAAGAAAAGGTTCACAAAGGCAGGGGTCTGGAGCTGATTTTTTTTTTTTTTTTTTCAAGAGACAAGGTGTTGCTCTGTCACCCAGGCTGGAGAGCAGTGGAGCGATCATAGCTCACTGCAGCCTTAACCTCCCGGGCTCAAGTGGTCCTCCCACCTCAGCTTCCCAAGTAGCTGGAACTACAGGCATGTGCCACCACATCCAGCCCTTACAGCATATCCAGCTCTTATAGCTGATATTTTTTTTTTTTTTTTTTTTTTTTTTTTTTTGAGACGGAGTCTTGCTCTGTTGCCCAGGCTGGAGTGCAGTGGCGCAGTCTCGGCTCACTGCAAGCTCCGCCTCCCGGGTTTCCGCCATTCTCCTGCCTCAGCCTCTCCGAGTAGCTGGGACTACAGGCGCCCGCCACCACGCCCGGCTAATTTTTTTTTTTTTTTTTTTTTGTATTTTTAGTAGAGACGGGGTTTCACCGTGGTCTCGATCTCCTGACCTCGTGATCCGCCCGCCTCGGCCTCCCAAAGTGCTGGGATTACAAGCGTGAGCCACCGCGCCCGGCCTCTTATAGCTGATTTTTAAAGAAGGAAGGAGTACAAACTTATGAGGCACAAAGGCAAAAAATGGCATGATTTTACCCTACACTCTAAGAAAATGAAGGCCATGAGACATGAATACCACAGCTTCCTGACCTACCCAAATGACACCTTTATTTCCACTGGCAACTTTTTTTTTTTTTTGGAGACAGAGTCTCACCCTGTTACCCAGGCTGGAGTGCAGTGGCGCGATCTTGGCTTACTGCAACCTCCGCCTCCCGGGTTCAAGCAATTCTCCTGCCTCAGCCTCTTGAGTAGCTGGGACTACAGGTGCGAGCCACCATGCCCAGCTAATTTTTGTGTTTTTTGTAGAGATGGGGTTTCACCATCTTGGCCAGGCTGGTCTTGAACTCCTGACCTCCTGATCTACGTGACTTGGCCTCCCAAAGTGCTGGGATTACAGGTGTGAGCCACCACGACGGGCCAATTTTTGTATTTTCTTAGTAGAGACAGGGTTTCACCATACTGGCCAGGCTGGTCTTGAACTCCTGACCTCGTGATACACCTGCCTTGGGCTCCCAAAGTGCTGGGATTACAGGCATGCGCCACTGCACCCGGCCCATTGGCAACCTTTTCTATAGCACCAGCAGAGGAAGAGGCATCCTGCTCCCGGTGGAAGCTAAACTCATCTGGGCTCCTTCTCCCCTCCATCTCCCACCCTCGCCACCCCCACCTCCCTGCTCCACACACACACATACACCCTTCAGTTCTCTGCTGCCTCTCCTAGATCCTTCCCCTAAACCTCTAAATACACTAGACTCTCCTATTCCTAAAACCAAAACACTTCCCTTCATTCTGGGGCCTCTACTTACCACCTTTTATTTCTCATTTATTTCTCTGACAAGCTTTTTTTTTTTTTTTTTTTTTTTGAGATGGAGTCTCGCTCTGTTGAGTGCAGTGGCACGGTCTTGGCTCACTGCAACCTCCAGCTCCTGGGCTCAAGTGACCCTCCTGCCTCTGCCTCCCAAGTAGCTGGGATTACAGGAGTGTGCCATGACACCGGTTAATTTTTGTATTTTTAGTAGAGACAGGGTTTCACATGTTGGCCAGGCTGGTCTTCAACTCCTGACCTCAAGTGATCCACCTGCCTCAGCCTCCCAAAGTGCTGGGATTGCAGGTGTGAGCCACCACGCTCGGCCTCTGCCAAGCTTCTTTAAATACAAAAGAAAGAAAAAAGAAATAAAAGGGCTATGAAACCCGTGTATGTTCATTACAGAAAATTTCAAAACTAAACGGAAAAAAAGTCCTTCATACCTTATCATAAGCTCTCAAAACATGAATCAGAACTGCTTCAATTAATTTTGTCACCAGAATGTAAACACCTCCAGGATGGGGACATGGTTTTCTTTTTCATGACTGTGTCCTCAGTGGATCCAGAAGACTCAATAAATATGTATTTATTGGGGACTACTAGATGGAGGAGAGAGGGAGGGAGACAAGCGCTAAAAACCTACCTTCTGGGTACAATGCTTAGTACCTGAGTGACTTAATCATTCACACCCCAAACCTCAGCATCATGCTATATACCAGATAACCTGGGTAACATAAAAATAACACAAATCATCCATATTATGCCCCCATAACCATATTGACTCTGATATCCATCCAATCTTTATGTGTTTTCTTTATTAAAAATAAAAAATGAGGACAGGTGCCATGGCTCACGCCTGTAATCCCAGCACTTCGGGAGGCTGAGGTGGGAGGATCATTTGATGCCAGGAATTTGAGACCAGCATGAGCAACATAGCAAGACCTCATCTCTAAAACAAAACAAAAAAATCTTAAAATTAGCTGGGCGTGGTGGTACATGCTTGTAGGCTCAGCTACTCAGGAGACTGAGGGTGGGAGGATCGCTTGAGCCTGGGAGGTCAAGGCTGCAGTGAGCCATGATCATGCCACTGTACTCCAGCCTGGGTGACAGAGTAAGACCCAGTCTCAAAAAAACAAAAACAATAATGACATCAGGCTGTACATTCATAATTTAGAAAAGAATGTTTTGTAACCTGTTTTTTTCACTAAAAACATATATTTCTAGTTCATTACCCATTTTTAGTTGCTGCTTTTGGTTTGGATAGACAATAATTTATAGGTTTTCAATTTTAAATATTAAAAAGAACACTGTGATAAACATCCTTGTGTCTAAAATCTTTGCTTGTATCAGTAATTACTTAAATAGGCTGAGTTGAGCTGGGATTCCTGTGGCAAAGAATGGGCAAAAATCTATGGCTCTTGAAACCTACCATAAAATCCCATTTGGAATGCTTGTAACAAGTCATATTCCTTTCTTGACATCCTCATTATCAAGTACTATTAAAAGTATTTTTCTGCCGGGCGCGGTGGCTCACGCTTGTAATCCCAGCACTTTGGGAGGCCGAGGCGGGCGGATCACGAGGTCAGGAGATCGAGACCACGGTGAAACCCCGTCTCTACTAAAAATACAAAAAATTAGCCGGGCGTGGTGGCGGGCGCCTGTAGTCCCAGCTACTCGGAGAGGCTGAGGCAGGAGAATGGCGTGAACCCGGGAGGCGGAGTTTGCAGTGAGCCGAGATTGTGCCACTGCACTCCAGCCTGGGTGACAGAGCAAGACTCCGTCTCAAAAAAAAAAAAAAAAAAAAAAGTATTTTTCTGCCAATTTAAGAGGTGAAATGGTGTCTCCTTTTAATTTGGATTTATTTGATTCCTAGTGGTTGAGTTTGTTTCACATTCTTATTTCAGCTCATCTTCTAGAAGAAGTCATCTATAGCTACTGTCAGTTTCTAGGCTTCCAAGGACACCCTTCAGCCTACTGCAATGCACCTTCTGACCCTACTCCTCCACAGACAGATGACATCCATTTCTGAAATCCAGGGGCCACACTTCAATCTGTCTCATGAGGTATCTCTACTTGGTGGACACCAATGGTCTCCCTTCCTGAAGACTCTGCTTCTCTGACTTTTGTGAGCACAGCCTCTTCTGGTCACTCTTGTTCTCTGGCATAGACTTCTTCTTGCGGGGGGCGGCGGGGAAGGGCCTTCAGCATTATTGCTCAGGTCAGTACAAAGGACCACATAAGGGAGTATGATTGTTAGTGAGGAGCCAAGATCACTTCACATCTCAAGAAGAGATGGTAGCAGCCTGGAATGGTTTGGTGGCCACAGGAATAAAGAGAAAGGGATTGATTTGACAGATGTTTAATGGGTAAACATCACAGGATTTGGCAATTGGCTCTGGAAGACAAATGGGAGGAAAGAGTCTAGGATGACTGTTGCGTTTCATCTTGCGGAGGGGGGGTGACTTGACTAGGTTGGTGACTTTGCTCAATCCAATAGGGGATACAAAGAGAGCAAAGACATGAAAGAGAAGATGATGAAAGTGGTACCCCAGAAAATGAGAGGGTGACCAACAGCACCAAAAATCAGGCAATCAGATAAACCGGTTTCTAGGCTGAGGAAGGGAGTGACAATTCTTTCAAGAAGATTGTCCATGGAGAGAAACAATAGGGTAATAACCAGAGGGAGTGCAGGGTTGAAGGGGTGTTTTTTGGCTGAGGGCAACAGACCAGTAGAGGCTGAGCAGCTGAAAGTACGGGTGCCAAGCGGGTGGCTGAAGGAGTAAGATCCCATTGATGGGATGAAGTGGGATCGTAACAGTGGAAGGGTTAAACAGAAAGGATATCACCATGCATGAGGCAGCAGGACGCAGATGTACACACTCCCTTGGAGGCTCACAGTGGGAAGTGAAAGTTCCTGCATTTTGAACTTTCCTCCCTCTGTGAATTAGAAGGTGAGGTTATCTATTAGGCACGTGGGTAAGCAGTTGGAACCAAGTGGTCAATGTTTATAGTAGAGGGTTCCGACCAAAGACAAAGATTGCTCAATGGCATTGAGGTCCAACCGCAGTTGAATGCCCTAGATTCATAACAGCCACAATCTGTACACTTCTATCATTTTTAGTTGCTATATTCTACACCCCAAGCAGATATACATAGGGATAAACTGATTCAGGCAATTCAGGCTTGGAAGCTTGCAAAGCTGGTAGAGTTTGAAGATGAGGGGTTTAAGGAGCTGAGGGCATGAATGAGAAGTCTGAGTTGACCATAGGGCACCAGTTGGGTCAGGTAGAGAATGGGGTTAAAAAGGGAAAAAACAAAAGAAAATACCGGCTGGGCGTGGTGGCTCATGCCTGTAATCCCAGCACTTTGAGAGGCCGAGGTGGATGGATCACTTGAGGTGGGGAGTTCAAGACCAGCCTGGCCAACATGATGAAACCCCGTCTCTACTAAAAATATAAAAATTAGCCGGGCGTGGTGGCGGGCGCCTGTATTCCCAGCTACTCGGAAGACTGAGGCAGGAGAATCACTTGAACCCAGGAGGCGGAGGCTGCAGTGAGCTGAGATCACGCCACTGTGCTCCAGCCTGGGCAACACAGCAAAATTCTGTCTCAGAAAAACAAACAAACAAAAACCATAACAGCAAGTGCAAACATCAAGGATTAGGCCAGGTGTGGCGGCTCGCACCTATTAATTCCAGCACTTTGGGAGGCTGAGGTGGAACAATCACTTAAAGCCAGGAGTTCAAGACTAGCCTAGGCAACAAGCGAGACCCTTGTCTCTGCAAAAAATAAGAAAATTAGCTGGGTGCAGTGGTGCATGCCTATAGTCCCAGCTACTCAGTGTCCACTGATAAAGATGATTGCTGGAGCCCAGGAGTTCAAGGTTGCAGTGAACCATGATCGCACCACTGCACTCCAGCCTGGGTGACACAGCAAGACACTGTGTATTAAAAAAAAAAAAAAAAAGTTTAGTGGTAGAGAGTAAGAAAACTGAAAAATAGGAAGTTACAATAAGACAGATCATTAGTTTCAAGCATGGTCACAAGAGAGGAATGGGTGGTTGAAGTGGAAGTGCACATAGATTTGAAAAAAATCAAGGCTTTGTATGGCCAATTGTTAAGGCCATGCTTGAAAACATTCAGGGTGGCAGAATTTGGGATGAAGACTGCAAAGCAGAATTGAGGCCTCAGTGACTCCTGCATAGTGACTGTGAGACTGGTAGACAACAGAGAACTGGTGAAGTAACCAGATGGCATGGGCCTTCTGACCCTTTCCAGACTTCACAGAAGTGGCAGAAAACTGTAGTCAACACCAGGGCCTCAAATTGTGGCTCCACCAGTGACTAGCTACATGGCCTTGGGCAAGTCAATTTAACCTCTCTGTGCCTCACTTGCCTTATCAGTAACATGAAGACATAATAGTACCCTCAAGTAAAGTGCTTATAGTAAGGCCTGCCACATGTACCAGAGCACTAAATGTCAGCATCATTACCATTTCTCATCTGAACAATGAGGGGTTTGTTAACAGTCTCTAAGGCACAGATTCTTAAATTTTTTGGTCTCCGAATCCTTTTACATTCTTAAAAATTGTCGAAGACACCAAAGAAGCTTTTTTTTTTTTTTTGAGACAGAGTCTCGCTCTGTTGCGCAGACTGGAGTGCAGTGGTGCAATCTCGGCTCGCTGCAACCTCTGCCTTCCAGGTTCAAGCAATTCTCCTGCCTGTCTCCTGAGTAGCGGGGATTACAGGTGTGCGCCACCACACCCAGCTAATTTATTTTTGTATATTTTCTAGAGATGGGGTTACACCATGTTGGTGAGGCTGGTCTTGAACTCCTGCACGTGATCCGCCCACCTCGGCCTCCCAAAGTGCTGGGATTACAGGCGTGAGCTACTGTGCCCAGCCCCTAAGAACTTTAAAATAAATGTATTATATCTGTCAATATTTTTCATATTAGAAAACTGAGAAAATATTTTTAAAATATGTAGTCGGCTGGGCGTGGTGTCTCACGCCTGTAATCCTGGCACTCTGAGAAGCAAAGGTGGGTCAGGAGTTTGAGACCAGCCTGGCTAACACAGCAAAACCCCATCTCTACTAAAAATGCAAAAAACTTAGCCAGGCGTGGTGGTGGTGGCCTGTAATCTCAGCTACTTGGGAGGCTGAGGCAGAATTGCTTGAACACAGGAGGCAGAGGTTACAGTGAGCCGAGATGGCGCCATTGTATTCCAGCCTGGGCAGCAGAATGACTGTCTCGAAAAAAAAAAAAAAAAAGTCACTTAAAAACAGTAATAAACCCACTACCTAGTAACATAACACATTTTAAAGAAAAATAACTATATTTTTTCCCAAAAAATGTGGAAGTATGATATTGTTTTACAGATCACTTTAATGTTTGGCTTAAATGAAGACAGCTGGATTCTCTTCTGCATTCAATCTGTTAGGATGTGCTGTTTGCCGAAAGCATGAAAATCCTAGCACCTCACCTCACCATTTGGGGACCTTGAACCACATTTTGAGAACCATTACTTTTTCTTTCAGCTCTACATCATTCACAGCCGGGCGCGGTGGCTCACAGCTATAATCCCAGGACTTTGGGAGGCTGAGGCGGGTGAATCACCTGAGGCCAGCAGTTTGAGACCAGCCTGGGCAACATGGTGAAACCCCATCTCTACTAAAAATACAAAAATTAGCCGGGTGTCATGGCACCCTCCTGTAGTGCCAGCTACTCAGGAGGCTGAGGCAGAAGAATCACTTGAACCTGGGAGGCGGAGGTTGCAGTGAGCCGAGATCACACCACTACACTCCAGCCTGTGCGACAGAGAGAGGCTCTGTCTCAAATAAATAAATAAATAAATAAATAAATAAATAAATAAATAATTTGTTCATTCACTCACTCATTCAACACTACTGGATCCCAGAGACAGAGAACAATGTGGTCACTGCCTTTGAGGAGTCTAGTTGAGAAAAAAGACGAAAACAAATTAAAAATTACAGCACGACATGAGTGAGCAGAGGAAGAAGTTAGGAAACTACTGGTGTGCCTAAGGGAGGCAGGGAAGGCTTACAGGAGTACAGGGAGCCCAAATTTTGACTTTACTTTCCTATGCTCCACCTAAGCAGAAGGAAGAGTATGCACAAAGGCGCAGGGGCAGGAATTAATACAGTACAAGGAAGCCCAGGGTGCGCTGGCAGGAGGAAGAGTCTGTATGCTGGAAAAGCACGTTGGGCCTTAAAGTTACATTTTATCCTGTAAGCCCCAGGAGGCTGGGGTGATAAGAGCTTGCTTTTCTTTTTTTTTGAGAGGGAGTCTCACTCTGTTGCCCAGGCCTGGATGCGATCTCGGCTCACTGCAAGCTCCGTCTCCAGGGTTCACGCCATTCTCCTGCCTCAGCCTCCCAAGTAGCTGGGACTATAGGTGCCCACCACCACGCCCGGCTAATTTTTTTTGTATTTTTAGTAGAGATGGGGTTTCACCATTTAGCCAGGATGGTCTCGATCTCTTGACCTCGTGATCCACCCGTCTCGGCCTCCCAAAGTGCTGGGATTACAGGCGTTGAGCCACCACACCCGGCCAAGAGCTTGCTTTCCTTATTTTAATTCAGGTTTACTAAAGTATAATTTACATAGAAGTAAAAACCACCCTTTGGCTGGGTGCGGTGGCTCATGCCTGTAATCCCAGCACTTTGGGAGGTTGAGGTGGGTGGATCACTTGAGGTCAGGAGTTCCAGACCAGCCTGGCCAACATGGTGAAAACCCGCCTCTACTTAAAACACAAAAAATTAGCCGGGTGTGGAGGTATGCACCTGTAATCCCAGCTACTTGGGAGGCTGAGGCAGGAGAATCGCTGAACCCGGGAGGAGGAGGTTGCAGTGAGCCAAGATCGCGCCATTGCACTCCAGCCTGGGGGAAAAGAGCAAGACTTCGTCTGAAAAAAAAACAAAAAAAAACACCCTTTTAGGTGTATAGTTCTATGAGTTTTGACAGATTCATAAAGTCATCCAGTAATGTAAATACCACAATCAAGATAGAGAATATTATCATCTCAAAAAGCGTGATCAGTCCACCCTTCCCCAGCTCCAGTTGCCAGCAACCATTGATCTAATTTCTGTCCCTATACTTTAACTTTTTACTCTGAAATAATCATATACCCATAGGTAGTTGCAAAGAGGGCCCAGGTACACTTTCTCCAATGGGAACATCTTACAAAGCTATGGAAAAATATCAAAAGCCAGGAAACTGACATTGGTACAATACTATCAAGCAGACTACAGACCTTATTCAGATTTCACCAGTGCTTACATCCATTAGCTTATTTGAAAAAAACATGCCGGGCGCGGTGGCTCAAGCCTGTAATCCCAGCACTTTGGGAGGCCGAGGCGGGCGGATCACGAGGTCAGGAGATCGAGATCATCCTGGCTAACACGGTGAAACCCCGTCTCTACTAAAAATACAAAAAAAATTAGCCGGGTGTGTTGGCGGGCGCCTGTAGTCCCAGCTACTTGGGAGGCTGAGGCAGGAGAATGGCGTGAACCCGGGAGCCGGAGCTTGCAGTGAGCCGAGATCGCGCCACTGCACTCCAGCCTGGGCAACAGAGCGAGACTCCGTCTCAAAAAAAAAAAAAAAAAAGAAAAAAACATAATTGGGCCATAGTATGAAAGAAGGGTTAGCCTAGCAAAAACATGCATTAGTTACAGTTGTCCACAGAAGAAAGGAGAACTCAGGGGGGTGCAGAGAGAGGAAGGGACTGGAGGAAAACATTTCTGGAGTGGAACAGAAATCATTTGGTAGACAATTTGGTATAAGGATTTAAATTAATCCTTCTTGATCTTCTTTTCTTTTTTGAGACAGAGTGTCACACTGTCACTCAGACTAGGATGTGGTGGTACAATCATGGCTCACTGCAGCCTCGACCTCCTGGGCTCAAGCAATCCTCCCACCTCAGCCTCCTGAGTAGTTGGGACCAAAGGCGGATGCCACCACACCAAGCTAATTTTTTTTTTTTTGAGACGGAGTCTCACTCTGTCACCCAGGCTGGAATGCTCCCAGGTTCAAGCAATTCTCTGCCTCAGCTTCCCAAGTAGCTGGGATTACAGGCACGTGCCACCACATCTGGCTAATTTTTGTATTTTTAGTAGAGATGGGGTTTCACCATCTTGGCCAGGCTGATCTTGAACTCCTGACCTCGTGATCCACCTGCCTCGGCCTCCCAAAGTGCTGAGATTACAGGTACGAACCACCGCTCCTGGCCGCTAATTTTTGTATTTTCTGTAGAGATGGGATTTTGCCCAGGCTGGAAATTAATCCTTTTTTTGGAAATGAAATTTCCCATGTGGCAGGGCGGCAAGCAAAAGGTTGTTTTAAATTGAACAGCCTGACCGCTAATTGAATGAAGGTCATGAAAACCCCAAATAATGATATTTCTGCTTACACTTTTAAAGAGGGAAAAAAAATGGTTTAGTTACTCTCTCCTTACTCTTGCCTGACTGAAAACAATGAACTATCAAAAACAAAGTTATCTGTTTAGTTAGCTAACCCTTTGCAAAACCAAGCAAATGAAATCTCTATATTTACTTATTCCCTCCTGCAGTTCCGTACTGTTGTAGGCTTTCCTATCTGTTCCACCATTTTATCAGACTACAGCATTGATAATACCTTAATCTTTATACAATTTATTTACAGACATCACTTACCCATCAGGAGACAATGGGATCAGCGTTGTTATCCCCACTTTTACAGCCCAAGAAATGGAGGCTCCTGATACCCAGGATCACATATGCCAACACCGTAAAATGCCAGAAAGGCATCGACACAGGGTAAGCATTCAATAAACGTTAACTAGCTTTACTTAATACTCTTCTTTCTACTCCACCACACCCCATTTACGGCCAGGTTGGACCTCTTTATACAAGAGAAATGGAATACATTTGTACAGGAGCTCCATACAGGCAATGAAAATATCTCTGGTGACAAAGTCCTCATTTAAACTCCAGTTTGTTTATCACTAGTTACTACCAAATACAGTCCCTTGGGAGTTCTGAGTGACCCAAAACCTACTTCCTGGACTTTAAGATTAGCTTTTAGTTTCTTTGAAATCAGGAAGTGTCTTAAAACCAGATTCAACGAAATACGGTAATAATCTTTTCACTGTGTCCTGTGCTAGGTATTTTATGTGCATTTTAGCACTTAACCTCCAAACCTCTTATTATTAAACCTCAGTTGTTACGTCCATTTTAAAGATAGAAAAGTCAGGGCACAGAGAGGTTAAGAGGTCACACAGCCAGCGAATGGTGGACAGTATAAGAGTAACCCCAAAGCAAGCAGTACCCTAGATTCCAATTTCAGTTGACTCAGCCTGGTAACAGTTCAATTTTATGCAAAACCCACAACTCCAAATGGAAAAAGATAAATTAAAACAACCACAAAAACAAGACAAATGGAGGCTCAGCAGGCCTTGTAGCTCGTCCACGGTTAAACAGAGGATATCAGAGCCAAAATCCCATGGTCGATCCGTCTTGACTTCAAAGCGCGATCTATTTCCACCAAACCACGCTACCACCGACACGTGGTAAGGGGCAGTACAAAGATGTGTTGAATTAATAATGCCTGAAAACGAAGTTGACAATAAGAAGGTAAAAATGGAAAACACAAATAAAATCGGGAAAGCAGACCACTTTCAGGAAACAAAAAACTCCAAGTTTTCAAGGCAGGGCATTCACGGTGAGCCAAGGCGCTGGGATAAAGTTTGCGCGGGTATCGCCGGACTCCCGGGCTGCCCGGCGCGGAGTCTTTAACCGAGATGGTTCGCAAGCAGTCGGCCTCGGAGCCCGGCAGCCTCCTGGCTTCCCTCCCGACCGCCAGTAACGCGGCCGGGGAACACCGGCGAAGACCGGGGGCCAGTCGCCTTTCCCTTCTGGGCTGTTGGCTTAAAATACTCGCAAACACAAATCCCCAGGCGGTCCGCGGCCTCTCCGTGGGGCCGGAGCTCGCTGCCCGCGGCCGGCCCGGAAGCCGTGCACCTGGGGACAGGAGCCTCTCCGAGTCGCACCTCGCCGCCGAGAAGCACCCACCTCCCGCGGCCGGCCCAGCCCAAGGCCCTGGTCCCTATAGCCCGGCCTAGGCCCGCCCCAGGCGGGGCTAGGGGCGGCGTGGCGGGCGGGCGCCCCTCGGGCCGCGCGGGTGAGCAGCGGGAGCCGGCGCCGGGCATTTCCTCTTCCTCCCTACGCGCGGCGCGGCGGCGGCGGCGGCGGCGGCGGCGGCCAGGCCAAGGCTGGGCACCGGCGACCGATCGCGGCCTGCTGGCTAGCGCGGGCAAGCGCCGCGCCGCGAGCCGCCGTCGCCGCACCGCCCCCGTCGCGACCGCCGGCCGCGGGGCCTCCGGGCGGCTGGGCCCGGCGAGGGCAGTGAGAGGCGGGGCTGGCGTGCGGGCGGCGGAAGGAGGCGGAGGAGGAGGAAGAGGAGGAGGAGGCGGCGGCCGGGAGCCCGGGGAGAAGGGCGGGGGGTGGGCCGGGGGAGGGGAGGAGCGGGATTTGCGGAGCGCCGCGCCGCTGCCGGGAGCCGGCAGGCCCGAGAGTGACCGGAGTCACGGCGGGCGCCGGCGGAGCCGCGGCGTCGGACCCGCCTCCTGGAGGAGCTCAGCCCCGACCAGGCCCGGCCCCATTCCCGCCCCGCGCCGCCTCCCCGCCGCCGCCGCCGCCGCCGCGGGAGCGCTCCCCTGCCCACCCCGCCCCCGCGGCCGAGCCCGGGAGTCGAGTGGGAGTCGGCCGGCCGGCGCGGGCAGCGCCGGGACCCCGCGGGGGACACTGCAGCCGGAGCCCGGGAGGGGCCGCGCCGCCACCGTCTGAACTAGGATGTCCCGACATGAAGGTGAGAGGAGCCCCCGCCCCCACCCGCACCGCCCGGGCCTCGGCCTACCCCGCCCGGGCCGGGCGCGGCGGAGGGCGGCCAGGAAGCGGCGGAGACTTTGGCCGAGCTCAAGCCGGGCCCGAGGCGCTGGACCCGGGAGCGAGCGAGCGAGGGCGGAGAGCCGCGGCGCTACTGCCGCCACGGCCGCGGCCCTTAGCTGGGCCTGGTGCTGGAGGCGGGGCGGCCCGGGCGGCCGGAGGGTTTGCACTGTCATGGGGCGGGGGGGGAGGGGAGGCGGCGGGGCCCGTTACCGGCGGGAGCTCGGCCCTCGGGACTGTTACCGGACGCCGAGGCCCGCCCGGCCGGTTCAGGAGCCGCGGGCCCTAGCGCGGCCTAGCGCTCCCGCGGCCCCGGAAGAGCCCGGTGTGGTCGCAGAGCCGGGCCGCGGGCAGCAGCAGGAGGCAAAAGAGCCGGCCCGGGACCCGGCAGGCGCGTCCGGTCGCCGGGAGACGACGGCGAGTGTCCCCGCCTGCGGGCGACCGCGGGGCTGGCGGGAAGGCTCTGCGGCCAGGGGACGGGAAGCCCTCGCCGCCTGGAGCCCGCCCCGGCCTCGCGGCTAGGCCTCGGCACGTCCCTGGGCTCGGGTAACCAAGTTCCCGGGGTGGATCCGACCCCGCTGCAGCAAGCAAACTCCCTGCTAAGTCACCCAGGCGGAGCAGGGCTCGCTCGCCGCGGCCCCGGTGCTCTCGCCGGCATGTGCTGCCTACCAGACCAGGTTTTGGAAAATGACGATGGTGAGGTCTGTTCATGGTCGGGGGTCGTTTTGGACCTTGTTGTGTGATTTGAAAACACGATTGGAGTACAGTTGCAAATAAGCAGCTCTAAGCGCAGTCCCAGGGCACAAAGAGACAAATGTTTAGGGTCTATGTATAGGCTTTGAGCTGGTAAGAAATAAGTTAACTTTAATTTACTGCCATATGGTTTAGAAAAGGAGGAGGGGGTTGTGTTTTCTTTGTTTCACTACTACAGGTTTTTGGATAAAAAGTGTTAAGAGTCTTGGCGAAAAGTTTGTCCTGCTAAGGTTAATAGAAGATTGTAGAAGTGGCTTGAAAGTTTGTGTACTCCTGATTTTAAAATCCTGTATAGGTGATGTAGGAGTGGAGAAAGTTTAGTGAGTCAGTTTAGTGTGTGCTTAGCACTATGGGAAGGATATTTGGGAAATACAGACCTTAGAATTTCAAGACTGAAAAACTCAGATTGATTAAAATTGTATTTAGAACAAGTTTCAAAATTCGCATTACTAATTGCGACGTTGAAATTGACTCAACATTCTGTGTTCACCGATTCTGTATTTTAAAAGTTACAAAACTAATATGAAATATACTATATTTTCTTTGCAAAGCATTTACTGAGTACTTACTGTATTCAAGTAAGTGTTGGACATTTTGAAATAATGAGGTACCTAGCCTCATTGAAAGGAACACAGAATTAGGAAGCTATGCCTCTTTTCCCCACTTCGTCTGCTTAATGGAAATGTATCCTTATCTCTGTAATTTTAAGAACTTGTAATTAAAGTTACAATCAATTTTCAATTTTGGATATTATGGTTTATCTTAAACTGTAGTCCTGTGTACATTGACCACCTTCAAGACAAAACAAAAGCGAGCAATGGCTGCAGGCTCTCTTATTCTTAAAACTGAGAGAGTTAGTTACAGAATCACAGCCATGGAAGAGTGTTTCAGACCCATTCTCCTTGGTCTAAGAAAGCATACAGATAGTTCCAGACGAGCATTCTAATTGAAGTGTCCTGGGAAGAAAATTCCTTCACCCCCAGTGCTCTGTTAGAGTAATTAAAATCTCATATTTGGAACATTCTTGAAGGTAACATATATTCTGTAATTTAAGCCCATTTCCCTCTATTTGGTCCTGTGCAAAGGTGTGTGGTTATGAAACTTATATTACCTTTTAGTTACTTGAGTATTGCTGAACCTCAGCACACTAGTAGCACACCTTTCCTAGTAAATTACGTTAATGTCAGAAAATAGAACATACCTAATGAAAAAGGAACATACCTAAATACATCTGTTGAAGACTTACAGTACAATATTCGACAAGTGATTATCTTTCAAGGGTCTAGTTTATGGCCTAAGACAGGAATAGCAGTCTCATGAATCACATTTAACTCATTAGATACATATTTTGTGGAATATTAATTCAGACTGTCCTTATTGTGATCAGTAAGACTTTGACCTACCAGTAAATACAGTGTTTGGCACCCTTGCTGTTAGTTCTTTTCTTACCTTTCCCTTTTTTGGGCCAACGAATCCCATTTCTTTCAGCATTTCCTTCTTTCTTTCCTTCTTTCCTTCTTTCTTTCTTTTTTTTTTTTTTGAGACAGAGTTTTGCTCTGTCGCCCAGGCTGGAGTGCAGTGGTGGGATCTCGGCTCACTGCAAGCTCTGCCTCCCGGGTTCACACCATTCTACTGCCTCAGCTTCCCGAGTAGCTGGGACTACAGGCGCCCGCCACCGCGCCGGCTAATTTTTTGTATTTTTAGTAGAGACGGGGTTTCACCGTGTTAGCCAGGATGGTCTCGAACTCCTGACCTCATGATCCACCCGCCCCGGCCTCCCAAAGTGCTGGGATTACAGGCGTGAGCCACCGTGCCCAGCCTCAGTGTTTCTTTAGTGGTGTAATTTTTGCGCTCTCAGTCATCTGTTCACCTCCAAATTCTCTGTAGTTCTCATTTCTTTCAGTAGTGTGACCCTGAACTGGATGTAATAGTCTGGTAAAAGGTTTGAACAAGACTGTCATGTTGTACTTGCTTGGTGCTTCCTTTTCAGGGCCTTGTGTGTGCAGGTAGTATGTTACTTTGTCTTTGTACCCGCTGTAATGAATTACACTAAATCTTATGATTTTATTAATGTAACTTTGGACGACACAGTCCTGAGCTGGACACCTGTCAAGCTTGGAGGCTCAACCTTGTGAAGCAGTGCCTCTGAGAAAGGCAGTGCAACCAGGAGCATAGAGAAATGCTCTAGTCCAGGGGTCAGCATGCTTCTTCTGTAAAGGGCCAGGTGGCAAACATTGCAGGCTTAGCAAGCTGTAATAGTACGAAAGCAGCTATAGACAACCTGTAATTGAAAGAGCATGGCTCTGTTCCAGTTAAAACTTTATTTGTGGACACTGACATTTTAATTTCATATATCTATATAGATATATATCTATAGATATATGTATTTTTTTTTTTGAGACACAGTCTTGCTCTGTTGCCCAGGCTAGAGTGCAGTGGCGTGATATTGGCTCACTGCATCCTGCACCTCCCGGGTTCAAGTGATTCTCCTGCCTCAGCCTGCCGAGTAGCTGGGATTGCAGGCGTCCACCACTGCGCCCGGCTAATTTTTGTATTTTGTTTAGTAGAGATGGGGTTTCACCATGTTGGCCAGGGTGGTCTCAAACTCCTGACCTCGTGATCCGCCTGCCTCGGCCTCCCAAAGTGCTGGGATTACAGGCGTAAGCCACCGCACCTGGCCGAATTTCATATAATTTTCATGTGTCATGAAATACGATTTGTCATTTGACACCCCCACCATTCAAAAATACAGATAACCATTCTTAACTTTCGGGCTATATAAAAGCTGGTGGCGGGCTGGGCGCGGTGGCTCAGGCCCAGTGGCTCATGCTGAGGCAGAGAATTGCTTGAACCCAGGAGGTGGAAGTTACAGTAAGCTGAGGTCGTGCCACTGCACTCCAGTCAGGGTGACAGAGTGAGAATCCGTCTCCAAAAAAAAAAAAAAAAAACTCTGCCCTAGACTGGCGCTTTAGAGAGTTGATAGAGCTTGAACTGTCAAGAGTCTAGGGGGGGCCAGTCGGCTTGGTATTCCATCATTTTCTTTGGGTGATGGGAAATGAGTTCACAGACTGAACCAGCTCCTCCGTACCTCACTTTCCAGCAGCACCATGAGGAATGGAAATAATTGTTCCTCAGGAATGGGCAACAGGCTCCCCACCCTCCAGACCCTTAGTGGAGAGATGGCAGTACTCTACATTTTTCCCGTTTGCCCATTAATACTTTTCCAGTGAGAATTGTAGGGCCACTTTTAACTCCCTTTGTGGTGTTCTTGTCGTGTTAACATTTTATAGACTTTAGCGCCCGCTTTCTGTTCACCCTACCAACACTGTCTAGTTCACAGTGAACCCAATCATTTTTTATCTTGATGTATTTTTTAAAATGTCTCACTATCATACTTTCAAATACATTTAAAATGTAAGTATGTTATTCAGAGCTTAAAATCTACTTTTAAAGCTTTCCGAATAAAAAAAGCAACTTATCAAATTGCTCACTGCTTATTAGCTAAAATGAAATTATGAATGTTCTTGCATAGATTAGAGCCTAATTGATTACCTGGATCTAGGTACATGTGTCGCCTTAAGTCATTCAACCTTTCAGTCACTACTATGTGTAAGGCAGTCTGCTAGGTTCCAAGGAATGTGGGGCTAAGTGAGTAAGATGCAGCTCCTTACCTTAAGTCTGGCGAGGAAGATGCATTTTTTACGTAGCTTCCACAGTGCAGTGTGAAACATGCCATAAGGAAGGGGTAAACACTGATGACAAAGTAATTGCCAACTTCTACTAATTTTGTCAAATTTCAGAGAGGTACTCTACTGTGATTCTAGCACTTTTTTCTTGAGTGCCTTCTTAACTCCTTTTTTTTTTTTTTTTTTTTTTTTGAGACAGAGTCTCGCTCTGTCGCCCAGGCTGGAATGCAGTGGTGTGATCTTGTCTCACTACATGCCCCGCCTCCCGGGTTCTAGTGATTCTCCTGCCTCAGCCTCCGGAGTAGCTGGGATTATAGGTGCCTGCCACTGCGACTGGCTAATTTTTCTATTTTTAGTGGAGACAGGTTTCACCATGTTGGCCAGGCTGGTCTCGAACCTCTGACCGCAAGTGATCCGCCCACCTCGGCCTCCTAAACTTCTGGGATTACCGGTATGAGCCACCGCGCCCGGCACCTTCTTAACTCTTTCTGGGCCACTTTTGATTTTGGGTAAAATTACTTGAGATTTCAGGCCGGTCGCAGTGATGTGCACATGTAGTCCCAGCTACATGGGAGGCCGAAAGACCCTATTTCTTTAAAAAAAAAAAAAAAAAAAAGATTTCAAGTAGAGTCCTTATCTTTATCTGATTTATAATTTCTGTAGCTTTTTGAAGATTTTCACAGGTAAAAATGATAGTGGATAAATGAGCAGGTGGTCATATTGTGCTAGTCTCAGAAGTATCTGATACTATTTATTTTTAAAATGTAGAATACAAGACTACGTAGGCCATTAGTCTAGTTAGTCCCAACTTTTTTGTTTTTATTATTTTAATTGGCAAAAATTGTATATATTTATCATGTAAAACATGATGTTTTGAAATATGTATACATTGTAGAATGGCAGCTCCAACTGTTTGAAAGTTGTACCACTCTTTTCTTAGTAGTTTCTAATTTTCTGTCTCTCTCTCTCTCTTTTTTTTTTTTTTTCTGAGACAGGGTCTCTCTCTCTTGCCCAGGCTAGAGTAGAGTACATTGGTGGGATCTTGGCTTACTGCAACCTCCACCTCCCAAGCTCAAGTGATCCTCCCATTTCAGCCTCCCAGAGTGTTAGGATTACAGGTGTGAGCCATTGCTCCCAGCCTTAATTTTCTCTTCTCAAAAATGTTATCTGCCACTGAAGCACACATATAGACAGAAATAATTTGGTTTCGGGATTTGGGGACTGCAAAGCCAAGATTGGTAATTAGCATGTGATTTTAATGCGGTGCCTTTTGCCTCCCTGTAGAAATGTAAATGGACTCCCACTGATAAGATCCTTACCATCAGGTCTTCTTACAACTTATTGTACTTTAACTATAACCTGTTAACAGATTATGACATTCTTAAGACTTTTTCAGTTTGTTTTTTTGTTTTTGAGACAGGGTCTCTGTCGCCCACACTACGCACCAGCATAGCCCGCTGCAGCGTTGACCTCCCAGGCTCAAAGAATCCTCCCACTTCAGCCTCTGTAGCAGGTCGGACCACAGGTGTGTGCCCCACACCTGACTATTTTTTTTTTTTTTTTGAGACAGAGTCTTGCTCTGTCCCCCCAGGCTGGAGTGCAGTGGCGCGATCTCGGCTCACTGCAAGCTCCACCTCCTGGGTTCACGCCATTCTCCTGCCTCAGCCTCCCGAGTAGCTGGGACTACAGGCGCCCGCCAACACGCCCGGCTAATTTTTTGTATTTTTAGAAGAGACAGGGTTTCACCGTGTTAGCCAGGCTGGTCTCGATCTCCTGACCTCGTGATTCGCCCGCCTCGGCCTCCCAAAGTGCTGGGATTACAGGCTTGAGCCACCGCGCCCGGCCTCCGACTATTTTTTTTTTTCTTTTTTTGTAGAGACTGGATCTTCCAGTACTGCCTAGGCTGGTCTCAAACTCCTGGGCTCAAGTGATTCTCCCACCTCAGCTCTCAAGAGTGCTGGGATTATAGGTGTGAGCTGCCATGCCCAGCAACTTTTCCAGTTTCGATAAGTCGTAAATTATATTTACCTTGACTTTCAATAGAGAATATATAAGAATGTCAATTTATGGGAAAATGAATCACATTTTAATTTCTGGGGTCTTTGATTTCATAATTTCAAGTTCATTTTGAAGCTCATTTTCCCATATTTTTACATTCAAGTTCAAGTTAAAATGTAGTAAAACATAACTACATGTTCTTGTTTCAAATTGGGAACTTAATTTGGAAGAGATTCCTTTTAGTCTGAGGATTTTAAGATGTATTAGCAGCAATC
Source organism: Symphalangus syndactylus (assembly GCF_028878055.3). NCBI lineage: Eukaryota > Metazoa > Chordata > Mammalia > Primates > Hylobatidae > Symphalangus > Symphalangus syndactylus. The sequence continues at coordinate 35,987,004 of NC_072436.2, forward strand.
TTTTTTTTTTTTCTTTCCTCGCTCTTGTTGCCCAGGCTGGGGTGCAATGACGCGATCTCAACTCACCACAACCTATGCCTCCCAGGTTCAAGTGATTCTCCTGCCTCAGCCTCTCGAGTAGCTAGGATTACAGGCATGCACCACCTCACCCAGCTAATTTTGTATTTTTAGTAGATAGAGGGTTTCTCCATGTTGGTCAGGCTGGTCTTGAACTCCCGACCTCAGGTGATCTACCCACCTCAGCCTCCCAAACTGCTGGGATTACAGGCATGAGCCACCACGCCCAGCCTTAGCAGCAATCTTGTAAGATGGTAACTTTTTCACAACAGCAGCTTATGAAACTTATGATGTGAAATAACTAAACAGATCCCTTCATATTAAGCTTTGCAACCTTTTTAAAAGAAATTCATGCATCATAACTTACTTTTCAAAATATCAACTTTATGACATCTATCATATATATTTGCCTAGGTTTTTTGTCTTTTGGTTTTTGGGTTTTTTGAGATAGCGTCTCACTCTGTCATCCAGGCTGGAGTGCAGTGGCATGATCTCTGCAACCTCCATCTCCCGGGTTCAATGAATTCTCCTGCCTCAGCTTCCCAAGTAGCTGCAATTACAGGTGTGTACCATCATGCCTGGCTAATTTTTATTTGTTTGTTTTTTGAGATGGAGTTTCACTCCTGTTGCCCAGGCTGGAGTGCAATGGCGCGATTTCAGCTCACCGCAACCTCCACTTCCCGGGTTCAAGCGATTCTCCTGCCTCAGCCTCCCGAGTAGCTGGGATTACAGGCATGCGCCACCATGCCTGGCTCATTTTGTATTTTTATAGAGACAGAGTTTGTCCATGTTGGTCAGGCTGGTCTCGAACTCCTCACCTCAGGTGATCCACCCTCCTCAGCCTCCCAAAGTGCTAGGATACAGACGTGAGCCACCGCGCCTGGCTAATTTTTGTATTTTTAGTAGAGATGGGATTTCACCATATTGGCCAGGCTGGTCTCAAACTCCTGACCTCAAGTGATCCCCCCCTTCTGCCTCCCAAAGTGCTGGGATTACAGGTATGAGCCACCGCGCCTGGCCGTGTTTTTTTTGTTTTTAAATTAGAAGCTCCAGAAGTTTTTAGTGAAGGCTAAGGTGTCATTGAATTATCCTAGAAATAATGTTTTTTAAATCACTTTATGAGCTAGGCTCTGTGGCTCATGCCTGTAATCCCAGCACTTTGGGAGGCCAAGATGGGTGGATCATCTGGGGTCAGGATTTTGAGACCAGCCTGGCCAACATAGTGAAACCCTGTCTCTACTAAAAATACAAAAAAATGTCTGGGCATGGTGGCAGGCACCTGTAATCGCAGCTACTCGGGAGGCTGAGGCAGGAGAATCTCCTGAACCCAGGAGGCGGAGGTTGCAGTGAGCCGAGATCGCCCATTGCACTCCAGCCTGGGCAACAAGAGCGAAACTCTGTCTTAAAAAAAAAAAAAAAAAAAAAAAAAACACTTTATAAATATTGCTGTGGGGCTACTTTCATGAATATGGACTCCCTAAAGGAAGCACTCCCTAAACTGCATATTCATAAAAGTTAAAAGTAGAATGCTGTTCCTAATAAAAGTCTTTGTTTATAGAAGATTAATTTTTTATTAATTTTAGTGTTGTGCTAAGGACCATGATGTTTTTCATTTCCCTAAAAATATAAGGTATTTTTTTTTCAGTCTTTGAAGTTATTCATTAAAATTGAGAAAATAACCCATAAGCAGTATACAGATCAGAGCATCTTAAGATTTGGTAATTTTTTTTTGAGACCGAGTTTCACTATCGTTGCCCAGGCTGGAGTGCAATGGCGTGCTGTCGGCTCACCGCAACCTCTGCCTCCCGGGTTCAAGTGTTTCTCCTGCCTCAGCCTCCCAAGTAGCTGGGATTACAGGCATGCGCCACCACGCCCAGCTAATTTTGTATTTTTTTTTTTTTTTGTAGTAGAGATGGCGTTTCTCCATGTTGGTCAGGCTGGTCTTGAACTGCTGACCTCAGGTGATCTGCCCACCTCAGCCTCCCAAGTGCTGGGATTACAGGCGTGAGCCACTGTGTCCAGCCAGTTATTTTTACATATTAGCCATGCCTTGATTTATGTTAAAGATCTGGGATAAGGCAGACAGTTTTCTAAAGGAACATACTACCTAGATTACATGAGAAGGAAGTGAGGAGCCAGGAAAAGATAGGCTGTTCTTGGGTTGGTAAGGACCAGCAGCCAGGTGGGTGTTGGCAGAGGAAAGACACGCAAGGTGGGTGTGAAGCTTGGAAATGGATCTGTAGCTTCAGGATGTTGGAAACAGAAAACCAGCTCTCATGCCTGATGGAATGTCTTGAGAGCTGGGTACCAGGAAGTGAAAACACTCTGCCCAATGAAATGAACAAGAGATGAATTGCCTTGTTAGGCACCTTCCACCGTCCCTCTCTGCTACATCCCTGATGGCCCTCTTGGTGTTTGTTAACCGTGGTAACTGCCTGTAGAATTGTTTTTAGTTGTTGGCTCTCTGAGTTGTAGCAAAGTAGAATTACGAGTCCATCCAATTCATATACACAATTAGCCTCATCTCTTTTTTTTTTTTGTCTTGAGGCAGGGTCTCACTCTGTCACCCAGACTGGAGTGCAGTGACATAAACAGGGCTTACTGCAGCCTCAACCTTTGGACTTAAGTGATCCTCCTGCCTCAGCCTCCCAAGTAGCTGGGACTACAGGCATGTGCCACCACGCCTGAAGAATTTTTAAAATTTTTGTAGAGATAGGGTCTCATTGTGTCATCCAGGCTGGTCTTGAACTGCTGGGCTCAAGTGATCCTCTTGCCTCGGCCTCACAAAGTGCCGGGATTATAGGTGTGAAGCACCACACCCGGCCTAGTCTCATCTCTTCTATGGCCACAGTGCCAGCCAGCAGTCCATCAAACTTTGCCAGTGGCCAGGGGGGTATTGGCAAAGAAGTATGGATGGATCCCTGTAAATTGATCACTGCTACTAGGAAAAAAAAAAAAACTGAAATCAGAAGAGTGGGTCAGTTGTATTACCTTCAGCTAGAAGAGACAGCAGAAGAATAAGTGGATGAAGCATCTTGATATCATGACTAATTAGGTTTGCACATTATCGTACCTCACTGCAGCCTTGACCTCCCAGCCTCAAGAGATTCTCCCACCTCAACCTCCTGAGTGGATAGGACTACAGACGTGTGCCACCACACCTGGCTAACTTTTGTTTTTTTTTTTGTTTGTTTGTTTAAGATAGAGTTTCGCTCTTGTTGCCCAGGCAGGAGTAAAATGGCGCGATCTCAGCTCACTGCAACCTCCACCTCCTGGGTTCAAGCAATTCTCCTGCCTCAGCCTCCCAAAGTAGCTGGGATTACAGGCACCTGCCACCACGCTCAGCTAATTTTTTTGTATTTCTAGTTTAGACGGGATTTCACTGTGTTGGCCAGGCTGGTCTTGAACTCCTAACCTCAGGTGATCCACCCACCTTGGCCTTCCAAAGTGTTGGGATTACAGGCATGAGCCACCACGTCTGGCTGACTTTTGTATTTTTTATAGAGATGGAGTCACCCTATGTTGCCCAGGCAGGTCCTGAGCTCCTGGCCTCAAGCAATCCTACCTTGGTCTCCTACAGTGCTGGGATTACAGGAGTGAGTCCCTATTCCCAGCCAGTCTTAAATCTTAAATTTCACATTCAGCATATTTTAATTGAGATGCTAAATTTTCATTTAAAAAATGCCTCAGTTGAAAAACATATTCAAATTTATGCATTGAGGATCTGCTAGGGTTTTGCTGACCACCCTATCTAAAGTAGCTCATACTCTGGCTAGCCATAGTGGCTCATGCTTGTAATCCCAGCACTTTGGGAGGCTGAGGAAGGAGGATTGTTTGAGCCCAGGAGTTTGAGACAAAGCTGGGCAACATGGTAAGACCCCATCTTCACAAAATAAGTAAATAAATAATAGAAGTTTCTTTGAAAAAATAAATAAATAAAGTCGCCCACACTCTATATGTATTTTTTGTAGGGATGGGGTCTTGCTGTGTTGCCCAGGCTGATCTCAAACTCCTGAGCTCAAGCAATCTTCCCACCTCAGCCTCCCAAAGTGCTACGATTACAGATGTGAGCCATCACACTTGGCTGTGGATTTCTGCTTCAGTTTCTCTCCTGAGAACTTAGATTTTTCATTTCTTTTTCACCTTAAAATTATTTTTTAACATATACTGGTTTCATAACCCTTTTATTTATTTTTTTCTTTCTTTTATACTTAAAGAAGCTTAGCAGAGGCTGGGTGCAGTGGCTCACACCTGTAATCCCAACACTTTGAGAGGCTGAGGTGGGTGGCTCATCTGAGGTCAGGAGTTCGAGACCAGCTTGACCAACATGGAGAAACCCTGTCACTACTAAAAATACAAAATAAGCTGGGCGTGGTGGTGCATGCCTGTAATCCTAGCTACTCAGGAGGCTGAGGCAGGAGAATTGCTTGAACCCTGGAGGCGGAGGTTGTGGTGAGCCAAGATTGCACCATTGCACTCCAGTCCGGCCTGGGCAGTGAGCAAAACTCTGTCTCAAAAAAAAAAAAGAAAGAAACTTCTATTATTTATTTATTTTGTGAAGTTGGGGCCTCACTATGTTGCCCAGGATGGCCTCGAACTCTTGGGCTCAATCCTCTTGCCTCAGCCTCCCAAAGTGTTGGGATTACAAGCATGAGCCACCATGGCCGGCCAGCGTATGGGCTACTTTAGATAGGGTGGTCAGGAAAAGCCTATCTGAAGATGGACATTTAAGGAAAAGCCGTAGTTAAATGAGAGAGATTTAAAGGAAAAAAAAATATGACTGAGGATACAGCAAGTGTAGAGGTCCTGAAATTGGAATGTTCTTGGAACAGCACAGAGGCCGTGTGGCTGGAGGGCAGTGATTGGGGTGGAAAAGGGTAGGAAGTGAAGTTGGCGTAGTTCGAGCCAGATCTTGCACACCCTTGTATTGTAGGCTGTGTTGAGGACTGTTGAACTGTGAATGCTTTGAGAAACACATTTTGGAAGCCCTGCTTCTATAGAAAGGTCTTTTTGACTAACTAAATGGCAGAGGGTGGAAAGTACATACTCAGTTTGTGTCCCAAACATCTCTAAGAACATTTCTTTACAAACTTTCCCTACATTTACCCTTCTTTTAAGCTTTGTCTTTCTTGACCCCTGTTACTCTATTTAACTGATGTTTCCTGAAGGGTGTGGGGTTTGGTGGAAAGTGAATCTTCCTAGTTTGAACGTAAAACCCTTGGGCCTGGCTGGGCGCGGTGGCTCACGCCTCTAATCTCAGCACTTTGGTAGGCCCAGGCAGGTGGCTCACAAGGTCAGGAGTTTGAGACCAGCCTGGCCAACATGGTGAAACCCCGTCTCTACTAAAAATACGAAAATTAGCTGGGCGTGGCGATGAGTGCCTGTAATCCCAGCTACTGGGGAGACTGAGGCAGGAGAATCTCTTGAAACCAGAAGGCGGAGGTTACAGTGAGCCGAGATTGCGTCACTGCACTCCAGCCTGGGTGACAGAGCCAGACTCCATCTCAAAAAAAAAAAATACCCTTGGGCCTAGAAACTAGGTCATCTACATACATTAGCAGCTCTCAAACTTTTAAAAAAATATAACACTGAGAAATATATTTTATATTCTGATGCAGTAGTCACATACATATGTAATAAAGCAAGAGTAATGCAAAATAGTACTTATCACCACTTTGAAACATATACCTGTTTTCTATTCTGCTTCATTAAAAACCAAAATACTAGTTGTGATCTCCTAGATTGATTTCACCTTCTATTCATGGATTGTCACCTCCTATTGAAAAACACTGGCCTTGGATGTCTAACCTAAAACTTTGGGTCCTTATGTGGAAGGTATTATGATAGGTACTATGAGGCATATAGAAAACTCTTAGAATTTTTCCTCCTAAACTATGTGGTATGACTGAAGCAATAAGGTCTAAGTATTTAAAATAAAATAGCCCTCGTATGACTGGGGCAATTAAAAGTGTCAACTCATTTACTACAAGTTCTGTAGTGCTGGCAAGTAGAATGAGGTGTTATTTGGGTGTCAGAGAAGAGATTTCCTTAGGGTGGCATTTAAACTCAAGACTTGAAGAAGTACCGTATTTTTATAGGATGAGTTGGGGGAAGGGGATCTGCCAAGTGAGAGAATGTAGGAGGTAAAGTGCAGAACTAAGAAAACATGCAGCGTGTTGGAGAGAGGTAGGTGGGACAACAGTGAGGAGACCAGAGTTTCTGGAACAGAAGACTCTGTATGTTAGTGGGAGTGAGATATATTAGAAAGGTTGGGCTGGGTGCGGTGGCTCACACCTGTAATCCCAGCACTTTGGGAGGCCACAGTGGGTGGATCATGAGGTCGGGAGTTCGAGACCAGCCTGGCCAAGATGGTGAAACCCTGCTCTACTAAAAAAAAATAATAATAATAATTACCCGGGCGTGGTGGTGGGCACCTGTAATCGCAGTTACTCGGGAGGCTGAGGCAGGAGACTTGCTTGAACCTGGGAGGCGGAGGTTGCAGTGAGCCGAGATCGCGCCACTGTACTCCAGCCTGGGTGACAGAGTGAGACACCGTCTCAAACAAAAAAAAGAAAGAAAAAAGAAAGGTTGATTGACTTATTTAAGGTTCCAAGGGTGAAGTGGTGGGACAGGGACTTATTTGTTCGGACCTGGGTTCAATGCTAGTAGTCTGTTTTCTCATCTGTTAAAGAAGGACACTAATGCCTGTTTAGCTACTCTCTAAGACCTTTGTCTAGATGAAGTGGCAGTGCATGTTAGAAGGTTTTCTAAATTAGATAAAGCACTGCATAAATGTAAGGTGATGGTATTTTTTATCGTAGTAGATAAGAAGTGGAGGTGGGAGCAAGGTGGATAAGTGAAGGATTTTGATTGCCACGTGAAGGTCAGTCTTGTTCTTTTCCCATACAGACTGTGGGATGGAGGAAGGAATAGTGCATTCAAAGTTTTAAGCAGAGAAAGGGAACAATGAAAATTGGTATCACTTAAGAAGATGGGTATGGTAGTATGTGAGAGAGAGATTGGTGCCTGTGCCTGTGGCAGGGAGACCTGTAGACCTTTTTGCTGGAATGAACTTGAGCTTGAAATAAAAAGGACCTGAATTAGTCAATGGTCATAGGAATAGAAAGAAAAAAGATGTCTTAAGATAAAGGCTTATTGTTGAAATAGCAAATAATAAAGTATAAATTGCAGGACAGCCAGCCAGAGTGCCGGAAGAATTGCAGGTTCTTCTAGTAAATTGGGCAGCTAGGAGGGGAGAGACAGGAAAAAGAATCATTTTCAGCTTTTGATGTTTTGAATTTAAGGTGATGGTAGGCCACTAGATAGAAATCAGAAGTGGGAAATACTGTTCTGGGGTTCAGGGGAGAGAAATTGGGGCTAGATTTAAGAATTTCATAGCCTTCTACATTGAAGCTTGGGGATAGGCTAGATTTCTAAGGACGAAGGCATAGAGAAGGGAGAATTAGGTTCATATTTAGAAGCAAGAAACAGAGGAGTCAGGGTCAGCCCAATCAGAGCTAAGAGGAGGACCCTGCTTGTGTATTGACTTGGAAGACATCTTTTATAGTATAATAGCACTTGTCATGTGAGTGTTGACTTACTTGTCTGTTTCCTTTAAAAATGTAGGCTTCTGCTGGGCTCAGTGGCTCACACCTGTAATCCCAGCACTTTGGGAGGCCGAGGCGGGCAGATCACCTGAGGTCGGGAGTTCAAGACCAGCCTGACCAACATGGCGAAACACCGTCTCCACTAAAAAAAAATAAAAAAATAAATAAAAAATAAAAAATTAGCTAGGTGCGGTGGCGCATGCCTGTAATCCCAGCTACTCGGGAGGCTGAGGCAGGAGTATCGCTTGAACCTGGGAGGCAGAGGTTGTGGTGAGCCAAAATCGCGCCATTGCACTCCAGCCTGGGCAACAAGAATGAAACTCCATTAAAAAAAAAAAAAAAAGTAGGCTTTTTGGGAATGGGGGTGGGAAGTAGAGTAGATGAAGAGGCAGCAAGGGGAGAAACTTAATATTAACCAAGCATCTGCTATATTAATATTTATTGAATGCTTACTATGTGCCAGGCACTGTTGTAAGCATTTCACATGTACCAACTCATTTAATTCTCTAAACAGTCCTATGAGATATGTATCATTATCTCAGTTTTGTAGATTAGGAAATTAATGTACTGAGAAGTTAAGTACCTTGCCCAAGATGGCACAGTGTTTGATAGAGCTGGAATTCAAACCTAGGTCTGGGTTCTTAACATTAAGCTCTGTACCAAGAACTTTTAGACTGGTTCCTACAGCAGAGACCTCAGTTTAAAGGCTTAAAATTTAAGATCAACCCAGCAAGGCATATGTTATTCCATTTTATAAATTAGGAAGTTGAGTTTCAGAGAGGTTAGGTTATTTGTCATGGGTCCCATAGGTAGTAAGAGAGAAAGCCAGGATTTTTAATCAAACTCTATCAGAGACCAAAGCCCATATTCATTCATATTTAGTTGAGAAGCCATCTGACTTTTTCTTTGGAGAACCACATAGCAAATGTGGCTTTGTAGGCCACATGGTCTTCATTGCAGTTACTCTACTCTGCTGTTGTAGTATGAAAGCAGCCGTAAGACTTTGTATAAACAGATGAACGTGGCTATGATCTAGTAAATCTTTATGGTTACTGAAATTTGAATTTCATATAATTTTCAGGCACCACCAAATATTATTCTAAGTTCCCCCCACCCCATCATTTACAAATGTAAAAACCATTCTTAGCAGGTTGTACAAAACCAGATAGGGGACCAGATTTGTCCATGGGCCATAGTTTGCTGACCTCTGCTTTAATCAATTCTTCTAATAAATATGTATTGAAAATTTACTCTGTGGAGATGTGCTGGGCACTGGTGACAAAAAAGCAGAGGGAGTTTCAGTCCTATGAGACAGGTGATTATAATACAGTGTAGTAAGAACTGTAATAAATTTATATTTACCAGATACAGTGGAAAAAACAGATACAGAGGCTCCATACTTTGATGGTAAATTTATTTATTTATTTATTTATTTATTTATTTATTTTTATTTTTTTTTTTTTGAGTCGGAGTCTTGCTCTGTCACCCAGGCTGGAGTGCAGTGGCGCAGTCTCGGCTCACTGCAAACTCCGCCTCCCGGGTTCACGCCATTCTCCTGCCTCAGCCTCTCGGAGTAGCTGGGACTACAGGCGCCCGCCACCACGCCCGGCTAATTTTTTGTATTTTTAGTAGAGACGGGGTTTCACTGTGGTCTCGATCTCCTGACCTCGTGATCCACCCGCCTCGGCCTCCCAAAGTGCTGGGATTACAAGCGTGAGCCACCGCGCCCGGCCTTGATGGTAAATTTATAAAGGCATCTCAAAAAATAATGATAGTTGATGGATTGCCAGGCTTGTGGTATAGGGGGAAGGCAAAGATAGCATTGCTGAGGCAGAAAGGGAGGGACAAATGCCAGGAGATGAGCTTTGTCAAGAGGGTAGGATGATGAGGAGTGAGTTTTTAGGTAATTTTAAGCCAGAGAGTAACATCTGATTTTTGTGCTCTGAAAGACAGCACTTTGGAGGATGGATCTGCAGGGAGGAAGGTATAGGAGGGAGACAGTTTCGTTACCACAAGAAAAGATAATTGCTATAGTTGTAGAGGTGAATAAGAGTCATATCTGGTGATTGATTAAGCACGGGGATTGTGGAAGAATGAAAAGTCTAAGAAAACTTGGGTTTCTGGCTTGATTAATTGGGTGTTGCCATTCATCATGATGCATATAGAGGACAGAGAAGGCATGCTTTGAGGGGTGGATGCAGGAAGCAGGGAAAAGAGAAGGGACTTTGGTTTTGGCATGTTAGGTTTGAGGTGCCTGAGGGACATCCAGGTAGAGATGTCCAGGGGGATTTGAACATGTGAACATGAGGACTAGGCTAAGAGGTGTCCATTGTTGTAGAGTGATTGCTCAGGGATGGTGAAAATACATGGATTGAGAAGATAAGGAAACTGAATTGAGCATTGAAGGAGCAGGAAACTAACTGAACAGCCTGGAGAATGGGAGGACCAGGTGAGAGTATTGGTGTTGAAACTTAAGAAGATGATTTTCCTGAAGAAGAATATGGTCAATAGCACTACACGAAGGTCAAGAAGATCAGGATGCCGTGTTCATTGGCTCGAGCCATTGGAATAGGAAAGTTGTGGAACTTAATGAGCAGTTTCAAAGGAGTGGGCTGGACCCAGATTGCAACATGTTAAATTCTGACTGAACATGAGAAATTGAGGACACTACCCAAAGGTTTGGCTGTGAAGGGAAGGAGAGATGACAACAGCTGGAGGTATCTCTAGCACCTAGTGCATATTTTGGCACATAATAGAGACTGGGAGAATTCATTCATTCTGCGAATACTGTGCCAGACACTGTTACTGAAGCTAGGAATAGAGTAATGAAAGATAAGAGGAACTTCTCACTCTGAAGCTTCCATTTTAGTGGAGACTGAGGGTTGGGGGATGGAGTAGAAATGAAACATAATTTTGGAAGGTGATAAATATTCTGAAGAAAATAAAGTAGAGTGAGAGAATAAGGATTGCATAACCTGGCCGGGTGCAGTGACTCACGCCTGTAATCTCAATACTTTGGGAGGCCGAGGTGGGAGGATTGCTTAAGCCCAGGAGTTTGAGACCAGCTTGGGCAATACAGGGAGACCCTGTCTCTATTTTAATTTAAAAAAACAAATTGCATAACCATGGAAGTCAGATGATTGGTGTGTGTGTTGCTGTTCTAGAAAGGATGGTCAGGGAAGACTTTTGAAGAGGTGACATTGGAAAAGAGACTTCATTAAGTATAAAAGTCCTGAGTTGGAACATGGTAGGTTGGTTGAGGCAACAGGGTGGTTGAAGCTGCTAGGCAAAGAAGAGGAGTAGAGAAGATGAGGTAGGGATAAGCTGGGCCCAGGTTATATGGGACATTTTAGGCCTTGGTGAGGAATTTGATTTTGATTCTTGCTCAAAACCCAGTGGAAGGTTTTGAGCAAGTTACTGACTTAACCACTTGTGTTTGAGATCATTCTAGCTGCAGGGTGGAGTGAGGCAAGAGTAGAAGGCAAGACTCCTAATTGGGAGGCTGCTTTAGTCAAAAGATGAAGGTGCCTTGAGCTAGGGTGAAGGCATGACAGTGATGAGTAGTGGTGGCCTGGCCCAGGTGTATCTTGAAGGTAGAGACAACGAGGACTTGCTGGTGTAATATAGGGGAAAGGAGGAATCAAGGATGACAGCTCAGTCATCTCTGTGAAAGCAAGTGGTAGAGAAGAGAGGGCCATTTACTGACATGGGGAAGGCAGGAGGGAGAAGCATTTTGGAGATGGAGGTCAGGAGTTCTGTTTCGGGCGTAAATTAGGGATGTCTATTAGATGTTCAAGTGGAGATGTTGTATAGGCCATTGGGATGACCCAACTGTAGTTAATTTGGTTGAATGAATATGAATAAATACATGCTCAGCAGCAATATCATTAGAAATCTTGAAGTCAGGAGTTGATGTGATTATGTTGCCTTTCTCTCTAGTTTAAACTTTTTATCAGGTAGACATCATTTTGGTGGCCTGTGAACTTTGTCTTTTTTCCCACAGTTGCAGGAGAGAGGTAGAAAGCCCGATGTGTCTTCTGTGCCAGTGCTACAGTGAGACAGGTCCAGGCCTGGAGATCACACTGTGGGAAATAGGCCAGTTTGGCAGCTAAATAATGAATTAGTTTATTTTAGTCCATTTCTCTCCAATATAATCAAGAGGAAGATAGAGTAATAGACCTTTTGGTCCAGAAGGAAATCAGCCACAACAGCCTCCTCCCTAGCCCCCTTTCATAATACCTCCAACTGTGGTCTAGAAGAAAGATTGAACCATACTACTTGAGATCTTATTACAAGTTAATGACAAAGTCAGGACTAGAATCCAGATCCCTGACTCATATTTCAACCCATTTTCTACTGTGTATGCTGCTGGTATGAGAGACCCAAAACTGCAGGCTCAGAGAAAATTTATTAGTTCATCAATACCCCGAGGCCACACTTCTGCAATGGATGAAATTTTCCTGTTTACTCTTAAGTTTTTCCGAGATAATGAGTAGTGAAGTTAGGAATGGAACTTTGGAGCCAGACTGCCTGAGTTCAAACCCCAGCCTGGTCACTTACTGTGACCCTGGGTAAGTATCTCTCTCTGCATCATTTTATGAAATAGGTTTAATGTTTAGTAACCTCAGAGAATGGTTGTTACTGGATGGTTTTATATATAAAATGTTGGGAGTAGTGCCTAGCATATGGTAAGCAATCATCATTTTAGCTCTTTTGCTTTTTTTGAGATGGAGTCTCACTCTGTCGCCCAGGCTGGAGTACAGTGGCGCGATCTCGGCTCACTGCAACTTCTGCCTGCCGGGTTCAAGTGATTCTCCTGCCTCAGCCTCCCAAGTAGCTGGGACTACAGATGCACGCCACCACACCCAGCTAATTTTTGTATTTTTAGTAGAGATGGGGTTTCGCCATGTTGGCCAGGCCGGTCTCAAACTCCTGACCTCAGATGAGCTTCCGCACCCGGCCCATTTTAGCTGTTAGTAACCATCTTCATTTTCTTCTTGGATACAGAAAAATAGCTGTCTACCATCCTTATAAATACTTTGCATACAGTTTTAAAGATTTTATTTATATGTGTGTGTGTGTGTGTGTGTTTTTTCCTGGAGATGGAGTCTCGCTCTGTTGCCCAGGCTGGAGTGCAGCGGTGCCATCTTGGCTCACCGCAAGCTCCGCCTCCTGGGTTCATGCCATTATGCCTCAGCCTCCCGAGTAGCTGGGACTACAGGCGCCCACCACCATGCCTGGCTGATTTTTTGTATTTTTAGTAGAGAACGGGGTTTCACCGTGTTAGCCAGGATGGTCTCGATCTCCTGACCTTGCGATCTGCCCACCTCTGCCTCCCAAAGTGCTGAGATTACAGGCGTGAGCCACTGCGCCCGGCCTTATTTATGTTTTTAAATTGACAAATTGTATATATTGTACATACTTATTATGTATAACGTTTTGAAATATGTATACATTGAGGAATGGCTAAATCGAGCTAACATAAGTAACACCTCACATATTCTTTGTGGTGACTTTGGATATAATTTGAGTGCTAACAACATACAATGTACATTTCCTTATATAAGATGTGGTCTGTGCCCTCAAGGAATCTTTATTTTAATGGGAAAGAAAGTGTAAAAATGCAAGATACACTGCAAGGCTTACCTGTTTAAAATTATAGGACAGTAAGAACTACAAATAGTCTCTTCCTTTCCGTAGTCTGTGAATTAAGAATGTGTTCAGATGAAAGCCAGGGGACTGAGGAGGAGTTCGAGCAAGCTTTGTGAAGAGACTTGCCTGGATAGAGTAGAAGCAGATAGACATTCCAGGACAGTGAGTGTGTAGGATAGCAGCTAGGGCAGGAAAACACAAGGGAGAATTTGTGAACAGTGAAAAGAACAGTTTTACTAAAGAAAAGCCCAAGAAATATAGTGATTAGGATCCACTGGGGGTGTACAAGACCAGGCATACCAAACTTAGGGCTTTTTTGACTGGGCTTCTAAGTTGGTATATCAGAGCATCACCATAGACCGTATCTTTCAGCTGGGCTCAGTGTGTAATCCCAGCACTTTGGGAGGTCGAGGCAGGCAGGTGCCTTGAGCCCAGGTATTCGAGACTAGCCTGAACAACATGACAAAAATCCCGTCTCTACAAAAATATTAGCCGGGCATGGTGGCACGTGCCTGTAGTCCCAGCTACTTGGGAGACTGAAATGAAAGGATCGCCTGAGCCCGGGAGGTTGAGGCTGTGGTGAGCCATGATTGTGCCACTGCACTCCAGCCCAGGCAATAGAGTGAGACCCTGTGTCAAAAAACAAAAAGAAAAACAAAACAGAAACAGGAAAAAAAAAAAAAAAAACAGTATCTTTGCTTCATTAGGGAGTATCAGACAAGACTGTCATTGTCCTCATGACATAATAGATGTGTTGGATGATAATATAAGAGGAGCTCATCACAACTGAGTAGCTCACAGAGTGTTGATCCACAGATAGTGTCAACCTGCAATACAGAGAAGATCACCAAGTTGATAATCACTTTTTTCTGTTGGGAGATATTTGTTTTGTGTGGACCGAGATTAACACATAGTTGATGTACTCCCTTAATCTATTACCCAGCTTCACATCAACCTTTTATCATTTTTTTGTCAATTCTCTACCCTCTTTATTTATTTGTTTATTTATTTTTGAGATGCAATTTTATTCTTGTGCCCCAGGCTGGAGTGCAATGGTGCAATCTCAGCTCACTGCAACCTCCACCTCCTGGGTTCAAGTGATTCTGCTGCCTTAGCCTCCCGAGTAGCTGGGATTACAGGCATGCGCTACCATGCCTGGCTATTTTTTTGTATTTTTAGTAGAGACAGGGTTTCATTATGTTGGCCAGGCTGATCTCAAACTCCTGACCTCAAGTGATCCGCCCACCTTGGCCTCCCAAAGTGCTGGGATTACAGGTGTGAGCTACCACAGCTGACCTACCCCCCATTTTTGAGTTTGAACATTTTAAAGCAAATTTCAGACCTGCATATCCTTTTACTCACAAATATTTCTGTATTTATCTGTAACTACTGGATAGTGATGCACTATACACACTTGTGTGTGTATATGAAATTGCAATGTTACTATCACACCTCACTAAATTAACAATACTTCTTTTTTTTTGAGACAGAGTTTCGCTCTTGTTGCCCAGGCTGGAGTGCAATGGCACGATCTCAGCTCACTGCAACCTCCACCTCCCGGGTTCAAGCGATTCTCCTGCCTCAGCCTCCTGAATAGCTGGGATTACAGGCGTGCGCCACCACACCCAGCTAATTTTGCATTTTTGGTAGAGACGGGGTTTCTCCGTGTTGGTCAGGATGGTTTCAAACTCCCAACCTCAGGTGATCCACCCACCTTGGCCTCCCAAAGTGCTGGGATTACAGGCGTGAGCCACCACGCCCAGCCAACAACACTTCTTTAATATTTAATACTCAGTTCATGTTCAGTTTTCTCATTTGTCAAGTATGTCTTTTTAGTTTGTTAAAATCAGGATCCAGATAAGATCCACATGTTACATTTGGTTGATAGGTCCTTTAAAATGTCTATTTATAGTAGCCCTCCTCTTGAAAATACTGTTTATTTGTTTAAAAAAACTGGATTATTCCTTTGATAGTATTTCCCATATTTGGGATTGCATTTTAATGATATTTTAATATGTTATTTTCATCGCCTATATTTCTTTTAAGTGGTACTCAGTTCTAGAGCCTTTTTCGAAATTTAAATTTTATTAATTTTTTTTTTTTGAGATGGAGTCTTGCTCTGTTGCCCGTGCTGGAGTGCAGTGGTGCGATCTCGGCTCACTACAACCTCCACCTCCTGGGTTCAAGCAATTCTCCTGCCTCAGCCTTCCGAGTAGCTGGGATTACAGGTGCCCACCACCAAGTCCAGCTAATTTTTGTATTTTTGGTGGAAACGGGGTTTCACCATGTTGGTCAGGCTTGTCTCGAACTCCTGACCTCGTGATCCACCCACCTTGGCCTCCCAAAGTGCTGGGATTACAGGCGTGAGCCAACCGCGCCTGGCCAATTTTATTATTTTGTTTTTCTTGGTATGATAGATGTGTTCAGAGTTTCAGGGTATCAGTTCTAGAGTCTTGATTCAGGTTTTCATCTTTGGTGAGAATATTTCATAGGTGCTGAATATGTTTTTATAAAAATAATGAGTATTATACTTCTTATTACATCACACTGACAGGCTTACAATGTGGGTTCAGTGGGTTCAGATGTCAGGCTGTTCCTTTATTGTCTGTCACTGATGTGAGCTGCTTGGATCTATCTATCCTTTGTTAGTGATTGCAAGAGGTTAACTTTCCAACTTTATCATTTTTATTTCTGTGTTTATTCATTAGAATTCTTTTATAAAGAACTCTTGGCTGAGCACGATGGCTCATGCCTGTAATCCCAACACTGGGA
Organism: Symphalangus syndactylus; assembly: GCF_028878055.3. NCBI lineage: Eukaryota > Metazoa > Chordata > Mammalia > Primates > Hylobatidae > Symphalangus > Symphalangus syndactylus. Next base: position 36,003,092 of record NC_072436.2, read on the forward strand.
GGCCAAGTTGGAAAGATCACTTGAGGCCAGGAGTTCAAGACAAGCGTGGGCAATACAGTGAGACCCTGTGTCTTTAAAAAATCCATTTTTAAAAAGAACTCTTATTCACATACTTTAAATAAAATGCTTAAATGTAAAGGAAAAATAAAAACAATATATGATAAAATAATATGCCTTTCAAGATACAGATGCTTAGGAAGTTATTTAAAGAAGTAATGAAGAAGTCAGATACTCTATGAATGTGATGGCTTCAAATGCAAGTCCATAACAGACATGTTTTATTGAAGTTCAGATACCACCAGCAGTATTGCCGTCAATGTTGTTTCTTTTTGAACAGCTCATGTCAAGTTCCAAACAATTCTATTACTGGTGATTTCAGTGTGTATGTTACAATCGTGCAAAAGTACTTAGTACCTATATAAAAAATGGATTTAGCTTCTACACTCAAGTAATTATAAACAGGTTTTTCTTTTGGGACATTTGACAGTTATGTGAAAGGTGAGTCTTCATTGTGTAGTATTGTCTGTTACACTGCGGGTGTCTAGAATCGCTGATAGTGTTCTCCCTCTAAAGTAATGTCACCCAACCACTGGTAAATTGACGATAATAAGACAGGAAATCAAGTAACCAATATAAATAAGCAAACATTTGAAAATAGGAGCTAACAATCAAAAATCATCTCTCTTTTTGCTGATAATACTTTATACCTAAATAACCTAAGAGATTCTTTTTGAGACAGAGTCTCTCTCTGTCGCCCAGGCTGGAGTGCAGTGATGCAATCCCGGCTCACTGGAACCTCCGCCTCCTGGGTTCAAGCGATTCTCCTGCCTCAGCCTCCTGAGTAGCTGGGATTATAGATATGCACCACCATGCTCGGCCAATTTTTGTATTTTTAGTAGAGACAGGGTTTCACCATGTTGGCCAGGCTTGTCTCAAACTCCTGACCTCAGGTGATCCACCCACCTCGGCCTCCCAAACTGCTGGGATTACAGGAGTGAGCCACCATGCCTGGCCTAACCTAGAAGTCTCTTTAAAAATTATTAGAATTGGCCGGGCGCGGTGGCTCACTCTTGTAATCCCAGCACTTTGGGAGGCCGAGGCGGGTGGATCACGAGGTCAGGAGATCGAGACCACGGTGAAACCCCGTCTCTACTAAAAATACAAAAAATTAGCCGGGCGTGGTGGTGGGCGCCTGTAGTCCCAGCTACTTGGAGAGGCTGAGGCAGGAGAATGGCGTGAATCCGGGAGGCGGAACTTGCAGTGAGCCAAGATTGCGCCACTGCACTCCAGCCTGGGCGACAGAGCGAGACTCCGTCTCAAAAAAAAAAAAAAAAAAAATTATTAGAATTAATGAGATAATTTAATAAGTAGCTGGGTATGTATAGTGATTATTTGCTTAATGACAGGGATACGTGCTGAGAAATGCATCGTTAGGTGATTTTGTCATTGTGTGAACATCATAGATGTACTTACAGAAACTAGATGGTATAACCTAATATACATCTGGGCTATGTATGTTGGCCAGGCTACGCTATTGCTCCTAGACTACAAACCTGTACAGTATGTTACTGTACTGAATACTGTAGGTAATTATAACACTAATAACTGTGTATCTAAACATAGAAAAGATACAATAAAAATGTATGATCTTATGAGACTGCCATGGCTATGCAGTCTATTGTTGATTTAAGTGTTGTGCCTGACTATACCTAGCGTGACAACTACTTAGTCATAGAACAGGTTTGCAACTTAGTTTCACTGAAAATTTTTTTGTGGTGTTCACTTTTTTTTTTTACCTCATAAAATTGCTTGTTTCTTCCTGATTGTTGTAGGTCTTGAGGATATTAAACCTTTTTAATCATAGGATTTTTTTTCCATTTTCATTTGGCTTATATGTAGTGTCTTGGTT